>NW_028295001.1:0-150890 GCF_964341445.2 Mesoplodon mirus | reverse complement strand
TCCATGATCTTTGTCATCACAATTCTCAATACACTTGTCATCACAATGCTCCCTGACACTTGTCGTCAGTATGCTCCTTGAACCCTGTAATGACATGGCTCCATGCCTTTTCATCACAATGAACCATGCCCTTTTCATCACAATGCTCCAAGACCCCTGTAATCACAATGCTCCATGCCCTTGTCATCACAAAGCTCCATGACGCATGTCATCAGAATGCTCCATGGCCTCCTCCTCACAATGCTCCATGCGCTTGTCATCACAATGCTCCAAGTCCCGTGTAATCACAATGCTCCATGCCCCTTTTCATCACAATGCTCCATGAGACTTGTCATCACAAGTCTCCATGGTCTTCCCATCACAATGCTCCAGGAACTTGTCATCACCATGCTCCATTCCCTTGTCATCAAAATGCTCCATGACCCCTCTCATCACAATACTCCATGAACATTTTCAAACCAGTGCTCCATGAACTTCTCATCACAATGCTCAATGACAAATATCATCAAAATACTCCATGACCACTGTCATCACAACACTCCATGACACATGACAACACAATGACCCGGGACTCTTGTCAACAAAATGCTCCATTTCCTACTCATCACACTGCTCCATGACCCCTGTCATCACAGTACTCCATGAACATTTTCAGCCCAATGATCCATGACCCTTGTCATCACAATCATCCATGACCATGTCATCCCAATTCTCCATGACCCTTTTAATCACAATGCTCCAAGAACCCTTAATCAAAATGCTCCATGCCCCTGTGATCACAAAGCTCCATGACGCATGTCATCAGAATGTTCCATGGCCTTCTCATCAATATGTTCCATGCCTTGTCATCACAATGCTCCCAGACCCCTGTAATCACAATGCTCCATGCCTCTTTTCATCTCAATGCTCCATGAACCCTGTCATCACAATGCATCATGCCCATCATCATAATGCTTCCGGCTATTGTCAGCACAATAAAATCAAAATTCTCCATGACCTCTGTCATCACAATGCTCCATGACCCCTGTCATCACAATACTCCATGAACATTTTCAGCCCAATGCTTCATGACACTTGTCTGCACAATGATCCATGTCCTTGTCATCCAAATTCCCCATGACCCATGTATTCACAATGCTCCATGACGCTTCTCATCACAGTGCTCCATGACACCTGTCATCACAATGCTCCAGGCCTTTGTCAGCAAATTGCTACGTCACCTTTTCATTACAATGCTCTATGGGCTTGTCATCACAATACTCAATTACCATTGTCATCACAATCCTCCATGAACCTTAGGATCACATTGCTTCATGCCCTTGACATCACAATGCTCCATGCTCCTTGAAATCAAAATGATCCATGGCCTCTGTCATTGAAATGCTCCAAAACCTTTTGATCACAATGTTCCAAAACACTTGTCATCACAACGCTCCATGATGCCTGTCATCACAATACTCCATGCCCTTTTCATCACAATGTTCCATGAACATTGTCATCACAATTCTCAATACACTTGTCATCACAATGCTCCCTGACACTTCTCATCAGAATGCTCCTTGAACCCTGTCACGAAAAGGCTCCATGCATTTTTCATCACAAAGCCCCATGCCATTTTCATCACAATGCTCCATGCCTTTGTCATCAAAATACTCCACAAGCTCGTCATCAGAATGCTCAATGACCCTTGTCATCACAATTCTCCATGCACTTGTCAGCACAATGCTCCCTGACCCTTGTCATCACAATGCTCCAAGCCATTGTCATCACAATGCTCCATTACATTTGTCATCAGAATCCTCCATAACACTTGGCATCACAATGCTCCATGCCATTGTCATCACAATGGGCCATTACATATGTCATCACAATGCTCCCTGACAACTCTCTTCCCAATACTGCATGACCTGGTCATCACAATGCTCCATGCCCTTGTCATCACAATGCGCCATTCCAACTGTCATCACAATAATCCATGAAACTTATTAGACCAATGCTCCATGCCCTTGTCATCACAATGCTCCATGCACTTGTTATCACAATTTTCCAAGACCCCTGTAATCAGAATTCTCCATGCTCCTTTTCATCAGAATGATCCATGAGATTTGTAATCACAAGGCTCCATGGTTTTCTCATCACAATGCTCCAGGACCTTGTCATCACAATGCTTCACGACATTTTCATGAAAATACTCAATGGCCATTGTCATCATAATGCACCAAGCCCTAGTCATCACAATGTTCCATTATATTTGTCATCACAATCCTCCATTATAATTGGCATCACAATGCTCCCTGCCATTGTCATCGCAATGGACCATGACATATGTCATCAGAATGCTCCCTGACACATGTATTCACAGTACTCCATTCCCTTGTCTTCAAAATGCTCCATGCCCTTGTCATCACAATGAACCATGCCAACTGTCATCACAATAATCTATGACAATTGTCAGACCAATGCTCCATGCCCCTGTCATCACAATGCTCCATGCCCTTGTCCTCACAATGCTTCATGACCCCTGTCATCACAATGCTCCGTGACTCCAGTCATCACAATGCTTCATAACGTTTGTCATCACAACGGTCCATGCCCGCATCATCACAAGGCTCTGTGACCTTTGAAACCACAATGCTCCATGAACTTTTCATCACAATTCTCCGTGACCCTTGTCATGACAATGCTCCATGCGTTTTTCAGAACAATGCTCCATGACCCTTGTCATCACAATGTGCAATGCACTTTTCATCACAATGATCCACAACCTTGTCATCGCTATGCTCCATAAACCTTGTAATCACAATGCTCCATGCACTTCTCATCCAAATGATCTCTCACATGAGATATCACAATGTTCCATCACTACTCATCACAATCCTCCCTCACCCATGTTATCACAATGATCCATGACCCCTGTCATCACAATGCTACATCCCATTAATAGCACAATGTTCCATGACCCCTGACATCACAATGATCCATAACCCCTATCATCAAAATGCTCCATGACCCTTTTCATTCCAAAGCTCCAAGACCCCTGGCATCACAATGTTCTATAACCACTGCCATCAAAATGTTCCATTACACTTTTCATCAAATTGCTGCATGACCCGGTCATCAAAATGCTCCCTGCCCTTCTCATCACAATGCACCACACCCTTGTCATCAAAATGCTCCATGACCTTTGTCATCACAAAGCTCCATGACCCTTGGCATCACAATGCTCCATGTCATTGTCATCACAATGCTCCATGAACTCTCTCATGACATTGCTCCATGACATGTCATCACAAAGCTCCATGACACTTGTCATCACAATGCTCGATGCCCGTCTCATCACAATTCTCCATGCCCTTGTCATTACAATCCTCCATGACCCATGTATAACAGTGTTCCTTGCCCTTGTCATCACAATTCTCCATGCCCACCCTCATCACAATTATCCATGAAACTTTTCAGACCAATGCTCAATGCCCTTCTCATCACAATGCTCCATTTCCTCTGTCATAACAATGCTCCATGACCCGTGCCATCACAATGTTCCATGGCCTTGTCATCACAAGGCTCCATGACCCTTGTCATCACAATGCTCCAAGACCCCTTTAATCACAATGCTCCATGCCCTTGTATTCACAAAGCTCCATAACACATGCCATCAGAATATTCCATGGCCTTCTCTTCACAATGATCCATGCCCTTGTCATGACGATGCTGCAAGACCCCTGTAATCACAATGCTCCATGCCCCTTTTCATCTCAATGCTCCATGTACCCTGTAATCAAAATGCACCATGCCCACCATCATAATGCTTCAGGCTCTTGTCATCACAATGAAATCATATTTCTCCATGACCACTGTCATCATAATGCTCCAAACCCTTGTGATCACACTGTTCCTTAACACTTATCATCACAACACCCTATGACGCTCATCATCACAATTATCCTTGGTCCTCTCATCACAATGCTCCATGATCTTTGTCATCACAATTCTCAATAAACTTGTCATCACAATGCTCCCTGACACTTGTCGTCAGTATGCTCCTTGAACCCTGTAATGACATGGCTCCATGCCTTTTCATCACAATGAACCATGCCCTTTTCATCACAATGCTCCAAGACCCCTGTAATCACAATGCTCCATGCCCTTGTCATCACAAAGCTCCATGACGCATGTCATCAGAATGCTCCATGGCCTCCTCCTAACAGTGCTCCATGCGCTTGTCATCACAATGCTCCAAGTCCCGTGTAATCACAATGCTCCATGCCCCTTTTCATCACAATGCTCCATGAGACTTGTCATCACAAGTCTCCATGGTCTTCCCATCACAATGCTCCAGGACCTTGTCATCACCATGCTCCATTCCCTTGTCATCAAAATGCTCCATGACCCCTCTCATCACAATACTCCATGAACATTTTCAACCCAGTGTTCCATGAACTTCTCATCACAATGCTCAATGACAAATATCATCAAAATACTCCATGACCACTGTCATCACAACACTCCATGACACATGACAACACAATGACCCGGGACTCTTGTCATCAAAATGCTCCATTTCCTACTCATCACACTGCTCCATGACCCCTGTCATCACAGTACTCCATGAACATTTTCAGCCCAATGATCCATGACCCTTGTCATCACAATCATCCATGACTTTGTCATCCCAATTCTCCATGACCCTTTTAATCACAATGCTCCAAGAACCCTTAATCAAAATGCTCCATGCCCCTGTCATCACAAAGCTCCATGACGCATGTCATCAGAATGTTCCATGGCCTTCTCATCAATATGTTCCATGCACTTGTCATCACAATGCTCCCAGACCCCTGTAATCACAATGCTCCATGCCTCTTTTCATCTCAATGCTCCATGAACCCTGTCATCACAATGCATCATGCACATCATCATAATGCTTCCGGCTATTTTCAGCACAATAAAATCAAAATTCTCCATGACCTCTGTCATCACAATGCTCCATGACCCCTGTCATCACAATACTCCATGAACATTTTCAAACCAGTGCTCCATGAACTTCTCATCACAATGCTCAATGACAAATATCATCAAAATACTCCATGACCACTGTCATCACAACACTCCATGACACATGACAACACAATGACCCGGGACTCTTGTCAACAAAATGCTCCATTTCCTACTCATCACAATGCTCCATGACCCCTGTCATCACAGTACTCCATGAACATTTTCAGCCCAATGATCCATGACCCTTGTCATCACAATCATCCATGACCTTGTCATCCCAATTCTCCATGACCCTTTTAATCACAATGCTCCAAGAACCCTTAATCAAAATGCTCCATGCCCCTGTCATCACAAAGCTCCATGACGCATGTCATCAGAATGTTCCATGGCCTTCTCATCAATATGTTCCATGCCCTTGTCATCACAATGCTCCCAGACCCCTGTAATCACAATGCTCCATGCCTCTTTTCATCTCAATGCTCCATGAACCCTGTCATCACAATGCATCATGCCCATCATCATAATGCTTCCGGCTATTGTCAGCACAATAAAATCAAAATTCTCCATGACCTCTGTCATCACAATGCTCCATGACCCCTGTCATCACAATACTCCATGAACATTTTCAGCCCAATGCTCCATGACACTTGTCTGCACAATGATCCATGTCCTTGTCATCCAAATTCCGCATGACCCATGTATTCACAATGCTCCGTGATGCTTCTCATCACAGTGCTCCATGACACCTGTCATCACAATGCTCCAGGCCTTTGTCAGCAAAATGCTACGTCACCTTTTCATTACAATGCTCTATGGGCTTGTCATCACAATACTCAATTACCATTGTCATCACAATCCTCCATGAACCTTAGGATCACATTGCTTCATGCCCTTGACATCACAATGCTCCATGCTCCTTGAAATCAAAATGATCCATGGCCTCTGTCATTGAAATGCTCCAAAACCTTTTGATCACAATGTTCCAAAACACTTGTCATCACAACGCTCCATGATGCCTGTCATCACAATACTCCATGCCCTTTTCATCACAATGTTCCATGAAAATTGTCATCACAATTCTCAATACACTTGTCATCACAATGCTCCCTGATACTTGTCGTCAGAATGCTCCTTGAAACCTGTCATGAAAAGGCTCCATGCCTTTTGCATCACAAAGCCCCATTCCATTTCCTTCACAATGTTCCATGCCATTGTCTTCAAAATACTCCTCAAGCTTGTCATCAGAATGCTCCATGACCCATGTCATCACAATTTTCCATGCACTTGTCAGCACAATGCTCCCTGACACTTGTCATCACAATGATCCAAGCCATTGTCATCACAATGCTCCATTACCTCTGTCTTAACAATGCTCCATGACCCCTGCCATCAAAATGTTACACGGCCTTGTCATCACAAGGCTCCATGAAACTTGTCATAACAATGCCCCATGACGCTCGTCATCACAATTATCCATGGTCTTCTCATGACAATGTTCCATGATCTTTGTCATCACAATGCTCAAAACATTTGTCATCACAATGCTCCATGACAGTTGTCGTCAGTATGCGCCTTGAACCATGTCATTACAAGGCTCCATGCCTTTTTCATCAAAATAATCCATGCCCTTTTCATCACAATGCTCCAAGATCCCTGTAATCACAATGCTTCCTACCCTTGTCATCACAAAGCTCCATGACGCATGTCATCAGAATGCTCCATGGAATTCTCATCACCATGATTCATGCCCTTGTAATCACAATGCTCCAAGACCCCTGTAATCACAATGCTCCATGCCCCTTTTCAACAGAATGCTCCAAGAGACTTCTCATCAAAAGTCTCCATGGTCTTCTCATCACAATGCTCCAGGACATTGTCATCACCACGCTCCATTCCCTTGTCATCGCAATGCACCATGACCAATATCATCACAATTCTCCATGACCACTGTCATCACAACACTCCATGACACCTGACAACACAATGATCTGAGACTCTTGTCATCACAATGCTCCATTCCCTAGTCATCACAATGCTCCATGACACTTGTCATCACAATGATAAATGCCCTTGTCATCCCAATGCTCCATAACCCCTGTATACACAATGTTCTGTGACGCTTGTCATCACAGTGCTCCATGACACCTGTCATCACAATGCTCCATGCCTTTGTCAACAAAATGCTACATGACTTTGTCATTACAATGCTCTATGTGCTTGTCATCACAATACTCCATTTCCATTGTCATCACAATCCTCCATGAACCTTCGGATCACATTGCTTCATGCCCTTGTCATCACAATGCTCCATGCTCCTTGAAATCAAAATGATCCATGACCTCTGTCATCACAATGCTCCAAACTCTTGTGATCACAATGTTCCATAACACTTGTCATCACAACGCTCCATGATGCCTGTCATCACAATACTCCATGCCCTTTTCATCACAATGCTCCATGACCTTTGTCATCACAATGCTCAATACACTTGTCATCACAATGCTCCCTGACACTTGTCGTCAGAATGCTCCTTGAACCCTGTCACGAAAAGGCTCCATGACTTTTCATCACAATGCCCCATGCCGTTTACATCACAATGCTCCATTGCATTGTCATCAGAATACTCCAAAAGCTTGTCATCAGAATTCTCCATGACCCTTTTCATCACAAATCTCCATGCACTTGTCAGCACAATGCTCCCTGACCCTTGTCATCACAATGCTCCAAGCCATTGTCATCACAATGCTCCATTACCTTTGTCTTCAGAATCTTCCATGACACTTGGCATCACAATGCTCCATGCCATTGTCATCACAATGGGCCATTACATATGTCATCACAATGCTCCCTGACACCTGTCTTCACAATACTGCATGACCTGGTCATCACAATGCTCCATGTCCTTGTCATCACAATACGCCATTCCAACTCTCATCGCAATAATTCATGAAACTTATTAGACCAGTGTTCCATGACCTTGTGATCACAGTGCTCCATGCCCTTGTTGTCACAATGCTCCATGACCCCTGTCACCACAGTGCTCCGTGACTCCAGTCATCACAATGCTTCATGACCTTTGTCATCACAAAGGTCCATGCCCTCGTCATCAACAGTCTCTGTGACCATTTTAACCACAATGCTTCATGAACTTTTCATCTCAATGCTCTTTGACCCTTGACATCAAAATGCTCTATGCCTTTCTCAGCACAATGCGCCATGACCCTTGTCATCACAATGCTCCAGGCACTTGTCAGCACAATGCTCCATGACACATGTCATCACAAAGCACCATGCGCTTGTCATCACAGTGCTCCACCATCTTGTCATCACAGTGCTCCATAAAGCTTGTCATCACAATGCTCCATGCATTTCTCATCAAAATGCTCTCTCACCACTGATATCACAATGCTACATCACTATTTGTCACAATACTCCCTCACCCGTGTCATCACAATGTTCCATGACTCCTGTCATCACAATGCTACATGCATTTATCATCACAATGTTCGATGACCCATGACATCACAATGTTCCATAACACCTGTCATCAAAATGTTCCATGACACTTTTCATTAAATTGCTCCATGACCCTGTCATCACAATGATCCCTGCCCTTCTCATCAAAATGCACTGTGCCCTTGCCATCAAAAGGCTCCATGACCTTTGTCGTCACAAATATCCATGACCCTTGGCATCACAATGTTCCATGTCATTGTCATCACACTGCTCCATGAACGCTCTCATCACATTGCTCCATGCACTTGTCTTCATAAAGCTCCATGACACATGTCATCAAAATGCTCCATGGCCTTCTCATCACAATTCTCCATGCCCTTATAATCACAATGCTCCATTAAACCTGTCATAACAATGCTCCATGACCACTGCCATCACGATGTTCCATGGCCTTGTCATCACAATGCTCCATGACACTTCTCATCACAATGTTCCAAGACCCCTGTAATCACAATGAACTATGCACCTTTTCATCTCAATGATCCATGAACCCTGTCATCACAATGCACAATGCCCATCATCATGCTTCATGCTATTGTCATCACAATGAAATCAAAATGCTCCATGACCTGTCATAACAATGTTCCTAACCATTGTGATCACAATATTCCATAACACTTGTCATCACAATGCCACATGACGCTCGTCATCACAATTATCCATGGTTTCTCATCACAATGCTCCATGACTTTTGTCATCACAATCCTCAATACACTTGTCATCAAAATGCTCCCTGACACTTGTTGTCTGTATGCTCCTTGAACACTGTCATGACAAGCCTCCATGCCTTTTTCATCACAATGATCCATGCCCTTTTCATCACAATGCTCCAAGACCCCTGTAATCACAATGCTCCATGCCCTTGTCATCACAAATCTCAATGACACATGTCATCAGAATGCTCCTTGGTCTTCTGCTCACAATGATCCATGCCCTTGTCATCAAAATGTGCCAATACCCCTGTAATCAGAATGCTCCATGCCCCTTTTCATCAGTATGCTCCATGAGACCTGTCATCACAAGGCTCCATGGTTTTCTCATCACAATGCTCCAGGACATTGTCATCACAATGCTTCACGACGTTGTCATGAAAATTCTCAATGGCCCTTGTCATCATAATGCTCCAAGCCCTAGTCATCACAATGCTCCATTATATTTGTCATCACAATCCTCCATTACATTTGGCATCACAATACTCCGTGCTATTGTCATCGCAATGGACCATGACATATGTCATCACAATGCTCCCTGGCACCTGTCTTCAAAATACTCCATGACCTTCTCTTCACAATGATCCATGCCCTTGTCATCACAATGTACTATGTCCACTGTCATCACAATAATCTATTAAAATTGTCAGACCAATGCTCCATGTCCCTGTCATAACAATGCTCCATGTCCCTGTCATCACAATGCTCCATGCCCTTCTCATCACAATGCTCCATTACTTGCCATCACAAAGCTTCATATCCCCTGACCCATGTATCACAGTGTTCCGTGCCGTTGTCATCACAATGCTCAATGCCCACTCTCATCACAATAATCCATGAAATATTTCAGACCAATGTTCCATGCCCTTCTCATAAAAATGCTCCATTACACCTGTCATAACAGTGCTTCATGAACCCTGTCATCATAATGATCCACGGCTTTGTCATCACAAGGCTCCATGACACTTGTCATCACAATGCCCCATGACGCTCGTCATCACTATTATCCATGGTCTTCTCATCACAATGTTCCATGATCTTTGTCATCACAATTCTCAGTACACTTGTCATCACAATGATCCCTGACACTTGTCGTCAGTATGCTCCTTGAACCCTGTCATGACAAGGCTGCATGCCTTTTTCATCACAATGACCCATGCCCTTTTCATAACAATGCTCCAAGACCCCTGTAATCACAATGCTCCATGCCCTTGTCATCACAAAGCTCCATGACGCATGTCATCAGAATGCTCTATGGCCTTCTCATCACCATGATCCATGCCCTTGTCATCACAATGCTCCAATAACCCTATAATCACAATGGTCCATGCCCCTTTTCAACAGAATGCTCCATGAGACTTCTCAACAAAAGTCTCCATGGTCTTCTCATCACAATGCTCCAGGACTTTGTCATCACCATGCTCCATTCCCTTGACATCTCCATGCTCCATGACCAATATCATCACAATTCTCCATGACCACTGTCATCACAACACTCCATGACACCTGAAACACAATGATCTGGGACTCTTGTCAGCACAATGCTCCATTCCCTATGCATCACAATGCTCAATGACACTTGTCATCACAATGATCATTGCCCTTGTCATCCCAATGCGCCATAACCCCTGTATTCACAATGCTCCATGATGCTTGTCATCACAGTGCTCCATGACACCTGTCATCACAATGCTCCATGCCTTTGTCAGCAAAATGCTACATGACCTTGTCATTACAATGCTCTATGTGATTGTTATCAAAATATTCCATTACCATTGTCATCACAATCCTCCAAGAACCTTGGGATCACATTGCTTCATTCCCTTGTCATCACAATGTTCCATGCTCCTTGAAATCAAAATGATCCATGACCTCTGTCATCACAATGCTCCAAACCCTTGTGATCACAGTGTTCCATAACATTGTCATCACAACGCTCCATGATGCCTGTCATCACAATACTTCATGCCCTTTTCATCACATTTCTCCATGACGTTTGCCATCACAATTCGCAATACACTTGTCATCACAATGCTCCCTGACACTTGTCGTCAGAATGCTCCTTGAACCCTGTCACGAAAAGGCTCCATGCCTTTTTCATCACAATGTCCCATGGCATTTAAATCACAATGCTCCATGCCATTGTCATCAAAATACTCCACAAGTTTGTCTTCAGAATGCTCCATGACCCTTGTAATCACAAATGTCCATGAACTTGTCTGCACAATGCTCCCTGACCCTTGTCATCACAATGCTCCAAGCCATTGTCATCACAATACTCCATTACCTTTGTCATCAGAATCCTCCATGACACTTGGCATCACAATGCTCCATGGCATTGTCATCACAATGCGCCAAGACATATGTCATCACAATGCTCGATGACACCTGTCTTCACAATACTGCATGACCTGGTCATCACAATGCTCCATGCCCCTTTCATCACAATGTGCCATTCCCACTCTCATCGCAATAATTCATGAAATTTATTTGACCAATGTTCCATGCCCTTGTCATCACAATGCTCCATGCCCTTGTTATCACAATGCTCCATGACCACTGTCATCACAATGCTCCGTGACGCCAGTCATAACATTGCTTCATGACCTTTGTCATCAAAATCGTCCATGTCCTCATTATCAACTGTCTCTGTGACCTTTTTAACCACAAATCTCCATGAATTTTCATCACAATGCTCTTTGACCATTGTCATCAAAATGCTCTATGCCTTTCTCAGCACAATGCTCCATGACCATTGTCATCACAATGCTCCATGCGCTTGTCAGCACAATGCTCCATGACACAGATCATCACAATGCACCATGCGCTTGTCATCACAGTGCTCCACAATTTGTCATCACAATGCTCCATGCACTTCTCATCAAAATGCTCTCTCACCACTGATATCACAATGCGACATCACTATTTGTCACAATACTCCCTCACCCATGTCATCAAAATGTTCCATGACTCCTGTCATCACAAGGCTACATGCACTTATTATCATAATGTTTGATGACCCCTGACATCACAATGTTCCATAACACCTGTCATCAAAATGTTCCATGACACATTTCATCCAATTGCTCCATGTCCATGTCATCACAATGCTCCCTGCCCTTCTCATCACAATGCACAACGCCCTTGCCATCAAAATGCTCCATGAACTTTGTCATCACAAAGATCCATGCCCCTTGGCAACACAATGCTCCATGTCATTGCCATCACAATGCTCCATGTACGCCCTCATCACATTGCTCCATGCCCTTGTCATCACAAAGCTCCATGACACTTGTCATCAGAATCCTCCATGGGCTTCTCATCATAATGTTCCATGCCCTTGCCATCACAATGCTCCATTACCACTGTCATAACACTGCACCATTACCCCTGCCATCACGATGTTCCATGGCCTTGTCTTCACAAGGATCCATGACCCTTCTCATCACAATGCTCCACGAACCCTGTAATCACAATGCTCTATGCCCTTTTTCATCTCAATGATCCATGAACCCTGTCATCACTATGCACCATGCCCATCATCATAATGCTTCATGCTATTGTCATCACAATGAAATCAAGATGCTCCATGACCTCTCTCATAACAATGCTCCAAACCCTTGAGATCACTATATTCCATAAGACTTGTCATCACAATTTCACATGACGCTCGTCATCACGATTATCCATGGTCTTCTCATCACAATGCTCCATGACCTTTGTCATCACAATGCTCAATACACTTGTCATCAAAATGCTCCCTGACACTTGTTGTCTGTATGCTCCTTGAACACTGTCATGACAAGGCTCCATGCCTTTTTCATCACAATGATCCATGCCCTTTTCATCAAAATGCTCGAAGACCCATGTAATCACAATGCCCAATGCCCTTGTCATCACAAAGCTCAATGACGCATGCCATCAGAATGCTTCTTGGTCTTCTGCTCACAATGCTCCATGCCCTTGTCATCACAATGTTCCAAGACCCCTGTAATCACAATGCTCCATGCCCCTTTTCATCAGTATGCTCCATGAGATTGTCATCACAAGGCTCCATGGTTTTGTCATCACAATGCTCCAGGACCTTGTCATCACAATGCTTCACGACAGTGTCATGAAAATTCTCAATGGCCCTTGTCATCATAATAATCCAAGCCCTAGTCATCACAATACTCCATTATATTTGTCATCACAATTCTCCATTACATTTGGCATAACAATACACCCTGCCATTGTCATCGCAATGGACCATGACATATGTCATCACAATGCTCCCTGACACCTGTCTTCACAATACTCCATGACCTTCTCTTCACAATGCTCCATGCCATTGTCATCACAATGCACTATGCCCAATGTCATCACAATAAACTATGAAAATTGTCAGACCAATGCTCCATGTCCCTGTCATAACAATGCTCCATGTCCCTGTCATCACAATGCTCCATGCCCTTGTCATCACAATGCTCCATGACTTGTCATCACAATGTTCCTTGATCTTTGTCATCACAATTCTCAGTACACTTGTCATCACAATGATCCCTGACACTTGTAGTCAGTATGCTCCTTGAACCCTGTCATGACAAGGCTGCCTGCATTTTTCATCAGAATGTTCCATGCCCTTTTCATAACAATGCTCCAAGACCACTTTAATCACAAGGCTCCATGCCCTTGTCATCACAAAGCTCCATGACGCATGTCATCAGAATGCTCCATGGCCTTCTCATCACCATGATCCATGCCCTTGTCATCACAATGCTCCAAGACCCCTGTAATCACAATGCTCCATGCCCCTTTTCAACAAAATGCTCCATGAGACTTCTCATCAGAAGTCTCCATGGTCTTCTCATCACAATGCTCCAGGACTTTGTCATCACCATGCTCCATTCCCTTGTCATCACAATGCTCCATGACCAATATCATCACAATGCTCCATGACCACTGTCATCACAACACTCCATGACACCTGACAACACAATAATCCGAGACTCTTGTCATCACAATGCTCCTTTCCCTAGTCATCCCAATGCTCCATGACACTTGTCATCAAAATGATCCATGCCATTGTCATCCCAATGCTCCATAACCCCTGTATTCACAATTCTCCATGACGCATGTCATCACAGCGCTCCATGACACCTGTCATCACAATGCTCCATGCCTTTGTCAGCAAAATGCTACATGACCTTGTCATTACAATGCTCTATGTGCTTGTCATCAAAATACACCATTACCATTGTCATCACAATGCTCCATGAACCTTGTGATCACATTGCTTCATTCCCTTGTCATCACAATGCCCCATGCTCCTTGAAATCAAAATGATCCATGACCTCTGTCATCACAATGCTGCAAGCCCTTGTGATCACAATGTTCCATAACACTTGTCATGACAACGCTCCATGATGCCTGTCATCACAATACTCCATGCCCTTTTCATCACAATGCTCCATGACCTTTGTCATCACAATTCTCAATACACTTTTCATCACAATGCTCCCTGACACTTGTCGTCAGAATGCTCCTTGAACCCTGTCACGACAAGGCTCCATGCCTTTTCATCACAATGCCACATGCCGTTTACATCACAATGCTCCATGACATTGTCATCAAAATACTCCACAAGCTTGTCATCAGAATGTTTCATGACACTTGTCATCACAATTCTCCATGCACTTGTCAGCACAATGCTCCCTGACCCTTGTCATCACAATGCTCCAAGCCATTGTCGTCACAATGCTCCATTACCTTTGTCATCAGAATCCTCCATGACACTTGGCATCACAATGCTCCATGGCATTGTCATCACTATGGGCCATTACATATTTCATCACAATGCTCCCTGACGCCTGTCTTCACAATACTGCATGACGTGGACATCACAATGCTCCATGCCCTTGTTATCACAATGCTCCAAGACCCCTGTCATCACAATGCTCTGTCACTCCAGTCATCACAATGCTCCATGACCTTTGTCATCAAAATGGTCCATTCCCTCATCATCAACAGTCTCTGTGACCTTTTTAACCACAATGTTCCTTGAACATTTGATCACAATGCTCTTTGACCCTTGTCATCAAAATTCTCTATGCCTTTCTCAGCACAATTCTCCATGACCCTTGTCATCACAATGCTCCTTGAACGCTGTCATCAAAATACACCATGCCCATCATCATAATGCTTCATGCTATTGTCATCACAATGAAATCAAAATGCTCCATGACCTCTGTCATAGCAATGCTCAAAACGCTTTTGATCACAATATTCCATAACACTTCTCATCACAATGACCCATGACGCTCGTCATCACAATTATCCATGGTCTTCTCATCACAAAGTTCCATGACCTTTGTCATCACAATGCTCAATACACTTGTCATCAAAATGCTCCCTGACACTTGTTTTCTGTATGCTCCTTGAAACCTGTCATGACAATGCTCCATGCCTTTTTCATCACTATGATCCATATCCTTTTCATCACAATGCTTCCAGACCCCTGTAATCACAATGCTCTATGCCCTTGTCATCACAAAGCTCAATGACACATGTCATCAGAATGCTCCTTGGCCTTCTGCTCACAATGCTCCATGTCCTTGTCATCACAATGTGGCAAGTCCCCTGTAATCACAATGCTCCATGCCCTTTTACATCAGTATGATCCATGAGACTTGTCATCACAAAGCCTCATGGTTTTCTTATCACAATGCTCCAGGATCTTGTCATCACAATGCTTCACGACCTTGTCATGAAAATTCTCAATGGCCCTTGTCATCATAATGATCTAAGCCCTAGTCATCACAGTGCTCCTTTATATTGGTCATCACAATCCTCCATTACATTTGGAATCACATAACTTCCTGCCATTTTCATCGAAATGGACCATGACATATGTCATCCCAATGCTCCCTGACACCTGTCTTCACAATACTCCATGAGCTTCTCTTCACAATGCTTCATGCCATTGTCATCACCTTGCACTATGTCCACTGTCATCACAATAATCTATGAAATTTGTCAGACCAATGCTCCATGCCCCGGTCATAACAATGCTCCATGTCCCTGTCATCACAATGCTCCATGCCCTTGTCATCACAATGCTCTATGATTTTTCATCACAAAGCTCCATGACCCATGACCCATGTATCACAGTGTTCCGTGCCTTTTCATCACAATGCACCATGCCACTCTCATCACAATACTCCATGAATTATTTCAGACCAATGCTCCATGCCTTCTCATCAAAATGCTCCATTACCCCTGTCATAACAATGCTCCATGACCCCTGCCAGCACAATGTTACACGGCCTTGTCATCAGAAGGCTCCATGAAACTTGTCATCACTTTGCCCCATGACGCTCGTCATCACAATTATCCATGGACTTCTCATCACAATGTTCCATGATCTTTGTCATCACAATGCTCAAAACACTTGTCATCACAATGCTCCATGACAGTTGTCATCAGTATGCGCCTTGAACCATGTCATGACAAGGCTCCATGCCTTTTTCATCACAATAATCCATGCCCTTTTCATCACAATGCTCCAAGATCACTGTAATCACAATGCTCAATGCCCTTGTCATCACAAAGCTCCATGACGCATGTCATCAAAATGCTCCATGGACTTCTCATCACCATGATTCATGCCCTTGTCATCACAATGCTCCAAGACCCCTGTAATCACAATGCTCCATGCCCCTTTTCAACAGAATGCTCCATGAGACGTCTCATCAAAAGTCTCCATGGTCTTCTCATCACAATGCTCCAGGACATTGTCATCACCATGCTCCATTCCCTTGTCATCGCAATGCACCATGACCAATACCATCACAATTCTCCATGACCACTGTCATCACAACACTCCATGACACCTGACAACACAATGATTCGAGACTCTTGTCATCACAATGCTCCATTCCCTAGTCATCCCAATGCTCCATGACACTTGTCATCACAATGATCCATGCCCTTGTCATCCCAATGATCCATAACCCCTGTATACACAATGCTCTGTGACTCTTGTCATCACAGTGCTCCATGACAACTGTCATCACAATGTTCCATGCCTTTGTCAGCCAAATGCTACATGACATTGTCATTACAATGCTCTATGTGCTTGTTATCACAATACCCCATATCCATTGTCATCACAATCCTCCATGAACCTTGGGATCACATTGCTTCATTCCCTTGTCATCACAATGCTCCATGCTCCTTGAAATCAAAATGATCCATGACCTCTGTCATCACAATGCTCCAAGCCCTTGTGATCACAATGTTCCATTACACTTGTCATCACAACGCTCCATGATGCCTGTCATCACAATACTCCATGCCCTTTTCATCACAATTCTCCATGACCTTTGTCATCACAATGATCAATACACTTGTCATCACAATGCTCCCTGACTGTTGTCGTCAGAATACTCCTTGAACCCTGTCACGAAAAGGCTCCATGCCTTTTCATCACAATGCCCCATGCCGTTTACATCACAATGCTCAATTTCATTGTCATCAGAATACTCCACAAGCTTGTCATCAGAATATTCCATGACCCTTGTCATCACAAATCTCCATGCACTTGTCAGCACAATGCTCCCTGACCCTTGTCATCACAATGCTCCAAGCCATTGTCATCACAATGCTCCATTACATTTGTCATCAGAATCCTCCATGACACTTGGCATCACAGTGCTCCATGCCATTGTCATCACAATGGGCCATTACATATGTCATCACAATGCTCCCTGACACCTCTCTTTACAATAATGCATGACCTGGTCATCACAATGCTCCATGACCTTGTCATCACAAGGTGCCATACCAAATGTCATCGCAATAATCCATGAAACATATTAGACCAATGTTCCATGCCCTTCTGATCAAAATGCTCCATGCCCTTGTTGTCACAATGCTCCATGACCCCTGTCATCACAATGCTCCGTGACTCCAGTCATCACAATGCTTCATGACCTTTGTCATCACAATGGTCCATGCCCTCGTCATCAACAGTCTCTGTGACCATTTTAACCACAGTGCTTCATGAACTTTTCATCTCAATGCTCTTTGACCCTTGTCATCAAAATTCTCTATGCCTTTCTCAGCACAATTCTCCATGACCCTTGTCATCACAATGCTCCATGCGCTTGTCAGCACAATGCTCCATGACACATGTCATCACAATGCACCATGCGCTTGTCATCACAGTGCTCCACCATCTTGTCATCACAATGATCCTTAGAACTTGTCATCACAATGCTCCATGCACTTCTCATCAAAATGCTCTCTCACCACTGATATCACAATGCTACATCACTATTTGTCACAGTACTCCCTCATCCCTGTCATCACAATGTTCCATGACTCCTGTCACCACAATGCTACATGCACTTATCATCACAATGTTCGATGACCCCTGACATCACAATGTTCCATAACACCTGTCATCAAAATGATCCATGACCCTTTTCATCAAAATGCTCCAAGACCCCTGACATCACAATGTTCCATAACTCCTGTCAACAAAATGTTCCATGACACATTTCATCCAATTGCTCCATGACCCTGTCATCACAATGCTCCCTGGCCTTCTCATCACAATGCACAACGCCCTTGCCATCAAAATGCTCCATGACATTTGTCATCACAAAGATCCATGACCCTTGGCATCACAATGCTCCATGTCATTGTCATCACAATGCTCCATGAACGCTCTCATCACATGGCTCCATGCCCTTGTCGTCACAAAGCTCCATGACACATGTCATCAAAATTCTCCATAGCCTTCTCATCACAATGTTCCATGCCCTTGCCATCACAATGCTCCATTACCACTGTCATAACATTGCTCCATGACCCCTGCCATCACGATATTCCATGGCCTTGTCATCACAACGATCCATCACCCTTCTCTTCACAATGCTCCAAGAACCCTGTAATCACAATGCTCTATGCCCCTTTTCATTTCAATGATCCATGAACCCTGTCATCACAATGCACCATGCACATCATCATAATGCTTCATGCTATTGTCATCACAGTGAAATCAAAGTGCTCCATGACCTCTGTCATAGCAATGCTACAAACCCTTGTGAATACAATATTCCATATCACTTGTCATCACAATGCCCCATGACGCTCGTCATCACGATTATCCATGGTCTTCTCATCACAATGCTACATGACCATTGTCATCACAATGCTCAATACACTTGTCATCAAAATGCTCACTGACACTTGTTGTCTGTATGCTCCTTGAACACTGTCATGACAAGGCTCCATGCCTTTTTCATCACAATGATCCATGCCCTTTTCATCACCATGCTCCAAGACCCATGTAATCACAATGCTCCACGCCCTTGTCATCACAAATCTCAATGACACATGCCATGAGGATGCTCCTTGGTCTTCTCCTCAAAATGCTCCATGCTCTTGTCATCACAATGTTCCAAGATCCCTGTAATCACAATGCTCCATGCCCCTTTCCATCAGTATGCTCCATGAGACTTGTCATCACAAGGCTCCATGGTTTTGTCATCACAATGCTCCAGGACCTTGTCATCACAATGCTTCACGACCTTGTCATGAAAATTTTCAATGGCCCTTGCCATCATAATGCTCCAAGCCCAAGTCATCACAATGCTCCATTATATTTGTCATCACAATCCTCCATTACATTTGGCATCACAATGCTCCATGCCATTGTCATCGCAATGGACCCTGACATATGTCATCAGAATGCTCCCTGACACCTGTCTTCACAATACTCCATGACCT
Organism: Mesoplodon mirus; assembly: GCF_964341445.2. Classification (NCBI taxonomy): domain Eukaryota; kingdom Metazoa; phylum Chordata; class Mammalia; order Artiodactyla; family Ziphiidae; genus Mesoplodon; species Mesoplodon mirus. Next base: position 130,893 of record NW_028295001.1, on the reverse strand, counting down.
TCTCATCACAATGCTCCATGCCCTTGTCATCACAATGCACCATGCCCACTGTCATCACAATAATCTATGAAACTTGTCAAACCAATGCTCCATGCCACTGTCATCACAATGCTCCTTGCCCTTGTCATCACAATGCTCCATGACCCCACTCATCACAATGATTCATAACGATTGTCATCACAATGGTCCATGCCCGTGTCATCACAAGGCTCTGTGACGTTTGTAACCACAATGCTCCGTGAACTTTTCATCACAATTCTCTGTGACCCTTGTCATCACAATGCTCCATGTCTTTGTGAGAACAATGCTCCATGACCATTGTCATCAAAATGTGCCACACACATTTCATCACAACGGTCCACAACCTTGTCATTGCAATGCTCCACAAATCTTTTAATCACAATGCTCCATGCACTTCTCATCAAAATGCTCTCCCACCAGAGATATCACAGTGTTCCATCACTAGTCATCACAATACTCCCTCACCCCTATAATCACAATGTTCCATGACGCTGTCATCACAGTGCTACATCCCCTTATCATCACAATGTTCCATGACCGCTGACATCACAATATTCCATAACCCCTGTCATCAAAATTCTCCATGACCCTTTTCATCCCAAAGCTCGAAGACCCCTGACATCACAATGTTCTATAACCCCTGCCATCAAAATGTTCCATTACACTTTTCATCAAATTGCTGCATGACCCCGTCATCAAAATGCTCCCTGCCCTTCACATCACAATGCACCATGCCCTTGTCATCAAAATGCTCCATGACTTGTCATCACAAATCTCCATGACCCTTGACATCACAGTGCTCCATGTCATTGTCATCACAATGCTCCATGAACCCTCTCATAACATTGCTCAATGCCCTTGTCATCACAAAGCTCCATGATGCATGTCATCAGAATGTTCCATGGCCTTCTCATCACAATGCTCCATGCCCTTGTCATCACAATGCTCCAAGACCCCTGTAAACACAATGCTCAATGCCCCTTTTCATCTCAATGCTCCATGAACACTGTCATCACAATGCACCATGCCCATCATCATAATGCTTCAGGCTATTGTCATCACAATGAAATCAATATTCTCCATGACCTCTGTCATCATAATGCTCCAAACCCTTGTGATCACAATGTTCCATAAGACTTATCATCACAACACCCCATGACGCTCATCATCACAATTATCCATGGCCTTCTCATCACAATGTTCCATGATATTTGTCATCACAATGCTCAAAACACTTGTCATCACAATGCTCCCTGACACTTGTCGTCAGTATGCTCCTTGAACCCTGTCATGACAAGGCTCCATGCCTGTTTCATCACAATAATCCATGCCCTTTTCATCACAATGCTCCAAGATCCCTGTAATCACAATGCTCCATGCACTTATCGTCACAAAGTTCCATGACACATGTCATCAGAATGTTCCATGGCCTTCTCCTCACAATGCTCCATGCCCTTGTCATCACAATGCTCCATGACACCTGTCATCACAATACTCCATGAACATTTTCAGCCAAGTGTTCCATGACCTTCTCATCACAATGCTTCATGACCAATATCATCACAATGATCCATGACCACTCTCATCACAACACTCCATGACACCTGACAATACAATGATCCGGGACTCTTGTCATCACAATGCTCCAAGACCCCTGTAATCACAATGCTCCATGACCCCTGTCATCACAATACTCCATGAACATTTTCAGCCCAATGTTCCATGACCCTTGTCATCACAATGATCCATGCCTTGTCATCACAAAGCTCCATGACACATGTCATCAGAATTTTAGATGGCCTTCTCATCACAATGTTCCATGCAATTGTCATCACACTGCTCCATGCACTTGTAATCACAATGTGCCTAGACCCCTGTAATCACAATGCTCCATGCCCCTTTACATCAGTATTCTCCATGAGATTTGTCATCACAAGGCTCAATGATTTTCTCAACACAATGTTCCAGGACCTTGTCATCACAATGCTTCACGACCTTGTCATGAAAATTCTCAATGGCCCTTGTCATCATAATGCTCCAATCCGTAGTCATCACAATGCTCCATTATATTTGTCATCACAATCCTCCATTACATTTGGCATCACAATACTTCCTGCCGTTGTCATCTCAGTGGATCTTGACATATGTCATCACAATGCTCCCTGACACCTGTCTTCACAATACTCCATGACCTTCTCTTCACAATGCTCCATGCCATTGTCATCACAATGCACTATGTCCACTGTCATCACAATAATCTATGAAACTTGTCAGCCCAATGCTCCATGCCCCTGTCATAACAATGTTCCATGTCCCTGTCATCACAGTGCTCCAAGAACATTTTCAGCCCAGTGCTCCAAGACCCTTACCATCACAATGATCCATGCCCTTGTCATCCCAATGCTCCATGACCCCTGTATTCACATTGCTCCGTGATGCTTGTCATCACAGTGCCCCATGACACATGTCATCACAATGCTCCATGCCTTTGTCAGCAAAATGCTAAATGACCTTGTCATTGCAATGCTCTATGCGCTTGTCATCACAATACTCCATTTCCATTGTCATTACAGTCCTACATGAACCTTGTGATCACATTGCTTCATGCCCCTGTCATCACAATGTTCAGTACTCCTTGAAAGCAAAATGAACCATGACCTCTGTCATCACAATGATCCAAAACCTTGTGATCACAATGTTCCATAACACTTGTCATAACAATTCTCCATGATGCCTGTCATCACAATACTCCATGCCCTTTTCCTCACAATGCTCCATGACCTTTGTCATCACAATTCTCAATACACTTGTCATCACAATGCTCCCTGACACTTGTCATCAGAATGCTCCTTGAAACCTGTCACGAAAAGTCTCCATGTCTCTTTCATCACAAGGCCCCATGCCGTTTTCATCACAATGCTCCATGCCATTGTCATTAAAATACTCCACAAGCTTATCATCAGAATGCTCCATGACCCTTGTCATCACAATTCTCCATGCACTTTTCAGCACAATGCTCCCTGACCCTTGTCATCACAATGCTCCAAGCCATTGTCATCACAATGCTCCATTACGTTTGTCATCAGAATCCTCCATGACACTTGGCATCACAATGCTCCATGCCATTGTCATCACAACGGGCCATTACATATATCATCACAATGCTCCCTGACACCTGTCTTCACAATACTGCATGACCTGGTCATCACAATGCTCCATGCCCTTGTCATCACAATGTGCCATTCCAACTGTCATCGCAATAATCCATGAAACTTATTAGACCAATGTTCCATGGCCTTGCCATCACAGTGCTCTATGCCCTTGTTATCACAATGCTCCATGACCCCTGTCATCACAATGCTCCGTGACTCCAGTCATCACAATGCTTCATGACCTTTGTCATCACAATGGTCCATGCCCTCGTCATCAACAAACTCTGTGACCTTTTTAACCACAATGCTCCATGAACGTTTCATAACAATGCTCTTTGACCCTTGTCATCAAAATTCTCTATGCCATTCTCAGCACAATGCTCCATGACTCTTGTCATCACAATGCTCCATGCGCTTGTCAGCACAATGCTCCATGACACATGTCATCACAATGCTCCATGACCCCTGTCATCACAATGCTCCGTGACTCGTCATCACAATGCTTCATAATGTTTGTCATCACAATGCTCCATGCCCGCGTCATCACAAGGCTCTGTGACCCTTGTAACCACAATGCTCCTTGAACTATTCATCACAATTCTCTGTGACCCTTGTCATCACAATGCTGCCTGTCTTTGTCAGAACAATGCTCCATGACCATTGTCTTCACAATGTGCCACGCACATTTCATCAGAACGGTCCACAACCTTGTCATTGCAATGCTCTATAAACCTTGAAATCACAATGCTCCATGCCCTTATCATCAAAATGCTCCATTACCCCTGTCATAAAAATGCACCATGACCCTTGCCATCACAATGAACCACGGCCTAGTCATCACAAGGTTCCATGACACTTGCCATGACAATGCTCAAGACCCCTGAAATCACAATGCTCCATGCCATTGTCATCACAAAGCTCCATGACGCATGTCATCAGAATGTTCCATGGCTTTCTCATCACAATGCTCCATGCCCTTGTCATCACAATGCCCCACGTCCCTTGTAATCACAATGCTCCATGCCCCTTTTCATCTCAATGCTCCATGAACCCTGTCATCACAATGCACCATGCCCATCATCATAATGCTTCAGGCTATTGTCATCACAATGAAATCAATATTCTCCATGATCTCTGTCATCATAATTCTCCAAAGCCTTGTGATCACAATGTTCCATAACACTTATCATCACAACACCCCATGACGCTCATCATCACAATTATCCATGGTCTTCTATTAACTATGATCCATGATCTTTGTCATCACAATGCTGAATACACATTTCATTACAATGCTCCCAGACACTTGTCGTCAGTATGCCCCTTGAACCCTGTCATGACAAGGTTCTATGCAATTTTCATAACAGTGACCCTGCCATTTTCATCAAAATGCTCCAAGATCCCTATAATCACAACGCTCCATGCCCTCGTCATCACAAAACTCCATGATGCATGTCATCAGAATGCTCCATGGCCTTCTCATCACAATGTTCCATGCCCTAGTCATCACAATGCTCCAAGACCCCTGTAATCACAATGCTCCATGCCCCTTTTCATCAGAATGTTCCGTGAGACTTGTCATCACAAGTCGTCATGGCCTTCTCATCAAAATGCTCCAAGACCTTGTCATCCCCATGCTCCATTCCCTGGTAATCACAATGCTCCATGACCACTGTCATCACAACACTCCATGACACCTGACAACACAATGATCCGGGACTCTTGTCATCACAATGCTCCATTCCCTAGTCATCACAATGCTCCATGCCTTTGTCAGCAAAATGCTACATGACCTTGTCATTATAATGCTCTATGCGCTTGTCATCTCAATACTCCATTTCCATTGTCATCAAAATCCTCCATGAACATTGTGATCACATTGCTTCATGCCCTGGTCAACACAAAGCTCCATGTTCCTTGAAATCAAAATGATCCATGACCTCTGTCTTCACAATGCTCCAAACCCTTGTGATCACATTGTTCCATAACACTTGTCATCACAACGCTCCATGATGCCTGTCATCACAATACTCCATGCACTTTTCATCACAATGCACCATGACCTTTGTCATCACAATTCTAAATACACTTGTCATCACAATGCTCCCTGACACTTGTCATCAGATGCTCCTTGAACCCTGTCAGGAAAAGGCTCCATGCCTTTTTAATCACAATGCCCCATGCCGTTTTCATCACAATGCTCCCTGTCATTGTCATCAAAATACTCCAGAAGCTTGTCATCAGAATGCTTCATGACCCTTGTCATCAAAATTCTCCATGCACTTCTCAACACAATGCTCCATGACCCTTGTCATCACAATGCTCCATGCCATTGTCATCACAATGGGCCATTACATATGTCATCACAATGCTCTCTGACACCTGTTTTCACAATACTGCATGACATGGTCATCACAATGCTCCATGCCATTCTCATCACAATGTGCCATTCCAACTGTCATCGCAATAATCCATGCAACTTATTAGACCAATGTTCCATGCCCTTGTCATCACAATGCTCCATGCCCTTGTTATCACAATACTCCATGACCCCTGTCATCACAATGCTCCGTGACTCCAGTCATCACAATGCTTCATGACCTTTGTCATCACAGTGGTCCATGCCCTCGTCATCAACAGTCTCTGTGTCCTTTTTAACCACAATGCTCGATGAACTTTTCTTCACAGTGCTCTTTGACACTTGTCATCACAGTGCTCCATGCACTTCTCATCAAAATGCTCTCTCACCACTGATATCACAATACTACATCACTATTTGTCACAATACTCCCTCACCCCTGTCATCACAATGTTCCATGACTCCTGTCATCACAATGCTACATGCACTTATCATCACAATGTTCGATGACCCCTGACATCACAATGTTCCATAACACCTGTCATCAAAATATTCCATGACACTTTTCATCAAATTGCTCCATGACCCTGTCATCAGAATGCTCCCTGCCCTTCTCATCACAATGCACAATGCCCTTGACATCAAAATGCTCCATGACCTTTGTCATCACAAAGATCCATGACACTTGGCATCACAATGATCCATGTCATTGTCATCACAATGCTCCATGAACGCTCTCATCATATTGCTCCAGGCCCTTGTCTTCACAAAGCTCCATGACACATGTCATCAGAATGCTCCATGGCCTTCTCATCACAATGCTCCATGCCCTTGCCATCACAATGCTCCATTACCCAAGACATAACAATGCTCCATGACCCCTGCCATCACGATGTTCCATGGCCTTGTCATCACAAAGCTCCATGACCCTTCTCATCACAATGCTCCAGGAACCCTGTAATCACAATGCTCTATGCCCTTTTTCATCTCAATGATCCATGAACCCTGTCATCACAATGCACCATGCCCATCATCATAATGCTTCATGCTATTGTCATCAAAATGAAATGAAAATGTTCCATGACCTCTGTCATAACAATGCTCCAAACCCTTGTGATCACAATATTCCGTAACACTTGTCATCACAAAACTCAATGACGCATGCCATCAGGATGCTCCTTGATCTTCGCCTCACAATGCTCCATGCCCTTGTCATCACAATGTTCCAAGACCCCTGTAATCAAAATGCTCCTTTCCCTTGTCATCAAAAAACTCCATGACGCATGTCACCAGAGTGCTCCATGGCCTTCTCATCACAATGCTCCATGCCCTAGTCACCACAAAGCTCCAAGACCCCTGTAATCACAATGTTCCATTACCCTTTTCATCAGAATGCTCCCTGAGACTTGTCATCACAAGTCTCCATGGTCTTCTCATCACAATGCTCCAGGACCTTGTCATTACCATGCTCCATTCCCTTGTCATCACAATGCTCCATGACACCTGTCATCACAATAATCCATGATTATTTTCATCCCAATGCTCCACGGCCTACTCATCACAATGCTCCATGGCCAATATCTTCACAGTGCTCCATGACCACTGTCATCACAACACTCCATGACACCTGACAACACAATGATCCGGGACTCTTGTCATCACAATGCTCCATTCCCTAGTCATCACAATGCTCCATGACCCCTGTAATCACAACATTCCATGAACATTTTCAGCCCATTGCTCCATGACCCTTTTCATCAAAATGATCCATGCCCTTGTCATCCGAATGCTCCATGACCCCTGTATTCACAATGTTCCGTGACGGTTGTAATCACAGTGCTCCATGACACCTGTCATCAAAATGCTCCATGCCTTTGTCAGCAAAATGCTACATGACCTTGTCATCACAATACTTCATTTCCATTGTCATCACAATCCTCCATGAACATTGGGATCACATTGCTTCATGCCCTTTTCATCACAATGCTCCATGCTCCTTGAAATCAAAATGATCCATGACCTCTCTCATCACAATGCTCCAAACCCTTGTGATCACAGTGTTCCATAACACTTGTCATCACAACGCTCCATGATGCCTGTCATCACAGTACTCCCTGAACTTTTCATCATAATGCTCCATGACATTTGTCATCACAATGCTCAATACACTTGTCATCAAAATGCTCCCTGACACTTGTTGTCTGTATGCTCCTTGAACCCTGTCATGACAAGGCTCCATGCCTTTTTCTTCAAAATGATCCATGCCCTTTTCATCACAATGCTCCAAACCCATGAAATCACATTGCTCGATATCCTTGTCATCACAAATCTCATTGACGCATGCCATCAGAATGCTCCTTGGTCTTCTCCTCACAAGGCTCCATGCCCTTGTCATCACCGTGTTCCAAGACCCCTGTAATCACAATGCTCCATGCCCCTTTTCATCAGTATGCTCCATGAGACTTGTCTTCACAAGGCTCCATGGATTTGTCATCACAATGCTCCAGGACCTTATCATCACCATGCTTCCCGACCTTGTCATGAAAATTTTTAATGGCCCTTGTCATCATAATGCTCCAAGCCCTAATCATCACAATGGTCCATTATATTTGTCATCACAATTCTCCATTATATTTTACATCACAATGCTCGATGCCATTGTCATCGCAATGGACCATGACATATGTCATCACAATGCTCCCTTACACTTGTCTTCACAATACTCCATGACCTTCTCATCACAATGCTCCATGCCCTTGTCATCACAATGCACCATGCCCACTGTCTTCACATTAATCTATGAAACTTTTCAGACCAATGCTCCATGCCCCTGTCATCACAATGCTCCATGCCCTTGTCATCACAATGCTCCATGACCCCTGTCATCACAATGCTCCGTGACTCCAGTCATAACAATGTTTCATCACGTTTGTCATCACAATGGTCCATGCCCGTGTCATCAAAAGACCCTTTGACATTTGTAACCACAATGCTCCATGAATTTTCATCACAATTCTCTGTGACCCTTGTCATCACAATGCTCCATGTCTTTGTCAGAACAATGCTCCATGACCATTGTCATCACAATGTGCCACGTGCATTTCATCACAACTCTCCACAACCTTGTCATTGCAATGCTCCATAAAACTTGTAATCACAATGCTCCATGCACTTCTCATCAAAATGCTCTCTCACCAGAGATATCACAATGTTCCATCACTAGCCATCACAATACTCCCTCACCCCTGTAATCACAATGTTCCATGACCCTGTCATCACAATGCTACATCCCCTTATCATCACAATGTTCCATGACCCCTGCCATCACAATGTTCCATAACACCTGTCATCAAAATGCTCCATGACCCATTTCATCCCAAAGCTCAAAGACCCCTGACATCACAATATTCTATAACCCCTGACATCAAAATGTTCCATTACAATTTTATCAAATTGCTGCAGGACCCGGTTATCAAAATGCTCCCTGCCCTTCTCATCACAATGCACCATGCCCTTGTCATCAAAATGCTCCATGACTTGTCATCACAAAGCTCCATGAGGTTTTGGAATCACAATGCTCCATGTCATTGTCATCACAATGCTCCATGAACCCTCTCATCACATTGGTCCATGCCCTTGTCATCACAAAGCTCCATGACACTTGTCATCACAATGCTCGAACCCCTTCTCATCACAATGCTCCATGCCCTTGTCATGACAATCCTGCATGACCCATGTATCACAGAGTTCTGTGCCCTTGTCATCACAATGCTCCATGCCCACTCTCATCACAATAATCCATGAAATATTTCAGACCAATGTTCCATGCCCACTCTCATCAAAATGCTCCATTACCCCGTCATAAGAATGCACCATGACCCTTGCCATCACGATGTTCCACGGCCTAGTCATCACAAGTTTCCATGACACTTGTCATCACAATGCTCAAGACCACCGAAATCACAATGCTCCATGACGATGTCATCACAAAGCTCCATGATGCATGTCATCAGAAGGTTCCATGGCCTTCTCATCACAATGTTCCATGCCCTTGTCATCACAATGCTGCGAGACCCTTGTAATCACAATGCTCCATGCCCCTTTTCATCTCAATGCTCCATGAACCCTATCATCACAATGCACCATGCCCATCATCATAATGCTTAAGGCTATTGTCATCACAATGAAATCAGTATTCTCCATGACCTCTGTCATCATAATGCTCCAAACCCTTGTAATCACAATGTTCCATAACACTTATCATCACAACACCCCATTACGATCATCATCACAATTAACCACGGCCTTATCATAACAATGCTCCATGATCTTTGTCATCACAATGCTCAATACACTTCTCATCACAATGCTCCCTGACACTTGTTGTCTGTATTCTCCTTGAACGATGTCAAGACAAGGCTCCATGCCTTTTTCCTCACAATGATCCATGCCCTTTTCATCACAATGCTCCCAGATCCATGTAATCACAATGCTCCATTCCCTTGTCATCACAAATCTCAATGACGCATGCCCTCAGAATGCTCCTTGGACTTCTCCTCACAATGCTCCATGCCCTTGTCATCACAATGTTCCAAAATACCTGTAATCACAATGCTCCATGCCCCTTTTCATCAGTATGCTCCATGAGACTTGTCATCACAAGGCTCCATGGTTTTGTCATCACAATGCTCCAGGACCTTGTCATCCCAGTGCTTCACGACCTTGTCATGAAAATATTCAATGGCCCTTGTCATCATAATGCTCCAAGCCCTATCCATCACAATGCTCCATTATATTTGTCATCACAATTCTCCATTACATTTGGCATCACAGTGCTCCCTGACACCTGTCATCACAATACTCCATGCCCTTGTCATCACAATGCTCCATGACCCCTGTCATCACAAACTCCGTGACTCCAGTCATCACAATGCTTCAAAACGTTTGTCATCACAATGGTCCATGCCCGCGTCATCACAAGGCTCTGTGACATTTGTAACCGCAATGCGCCATGAACTTTTCATCACAATGTTCCGTGACCCTTGTCATCACAATTCTCCATGCCTTTGTCAGAACAATGTTCCATGACACTTGTCATCACAATGTGCCACGCGCTTTTCGTCACAACATTTGACAACCATGTCATTGCAATGCTCCAAAAACCTTGTAATCACAATGCTCCATGGCTTTCTCATCACAATGCTCCATGCCATTGTCATTACAATCCTGCATGACCCATGTATCACAGTGTTACGTATCCTTGTCATCACAATGCTGCATGCCCAGTCTCATCACATTAATCCATGAAATATTTCAGAACAATTTTCCATGACCTTCTCATCAAAATGCTCAATTAACCCTGTCATAACAATGCACCATGACCCCTGCCATCACAATGATCCACGGCCTAGTCGTCACAAGGTTCCATGACACTTGTCATCACAATGCTCAAGACCCCTGAAATCACAATGCTCCATGCCCTTGTCATCACAAAGCTCCATGACGCATATCATCAAAATGTTCCATGGCCTTCTCATCACAATGTTCCATGCCCTTGTCATCACAATGCTCCAAGACCCTTGTAATCACAAAGCTCCATGCCACTTTTCATCTCAATGCTCCATGAACCATGTCAGCACAATGCACCATGCCCATCAAAATAATGCTTCAGGCTATAGTCATCACAATGAAATCAATATTCTCCATGACCTCTGTCATCATAATGCTCCAAACCCTTGTTATCACAATGTTTCATAACACTTATCATCACAACACCCCATGACGCTCATCATCACAATTATCCATGGTCTTCTCATCACAATGCTCCATGATCTTTGTCACCTCAATGCTCAATACACTTGTTATCACAATGCTCCCTGACACTTGTCGTCAGTATGCTCCTTGAACCCTGTCATGACAAGGCTCCATGCCTTTTTCATAACAATGATCCATGCCCTTTTCATCACAATGCTCCAAGATCCCTGTAATCACAATGCTCCATGCCCTTGTCATCACAAAACTCCATGATGCATGTCATTAGAATGCTCCATGGCCTTCTCATCACAATTGTCCATGCCCTCAATATCACAATGCTCCAAGACCACTGTAATCACAATTCTCCATGCCCCTTTTCATCAGAATGCTCCATGAGACTTGTCATCACAAGTCTCCATGGTCTTCTCATCACAGTGCTCCAGGATCTTGTCATCACCATGCTCCATTCTCTTGTCATCACAATTCCCCATGACCCCTGTCATCACAATAATCCATGAACATTTTCAGCCCAATGATCCACGACGTACTCATCACAATGCTCCGTGGCCAATATCATCACAATGCTCCATGACCACTGTCATCACAACACTCCATGACACCTGACACCACAATGATCCAGGACTCTTGTCATCACAATGCTCCATTCCCTAGTCATCACAATGCTCCATGACCCCGGTCATCACAACACTCCATGAACATTTTCAGCCCAGGGCTCCATGACACTTGTCATCAAAATGATCCATGCCCTTGTCATCCCAATGCTCCATGACCCTTTTATTCACAATGCACCGTGACGCTTGTCATCACAGAGCTCCATGACACATGTCATCACAATGCTCCATGCCTTTGTCAGCAAATTGCTACATGACATTGTCATTACAATGCTCTATGTGCTTGTCATCACAATACTCCATTTCCATTGTCATCACAATCCTCTATGAACATTGGGATCACATTGCTTCATGCCATTGTCATCGCAATGCTCCATGCTCCTTGAAATCAAAATGATCCCTGACCTCTGTCATCACAATGCTCCAAATCCTTGTGATCACAGTGTTCCATAACACTTGTCATCACAAAGCTCCATGATGCCTGTCATCACAATACTCCATGCCTTTTTCATCACAATGCTCCATGATCTTTTTATCACCATGCTCCATGAACACTCTAATCACATTGCTCCATGCCCTTGTCAACAAAAAACTCCATGACACATGTCATCAGAATGCTTCATGGACTTCTAACCATAATGCTCCATGCCCTAGTCATCACAATGCTCCAAGACCCCTGTAATCACAATGCTCCATGCCCCTTTTCATCAGAATGCTCCATGAGACTTGTCATCACAAGTCTCCATGGTCTTCTCCTCACAATGCTCCAGGACCTTGTCATCACAATGTTCCATTCCCTAGTCATCACAATGCTCCATGACCCCTGCCATCACAATTTTCTATGCGCTTGTCCTCACAAAGCTCCATGACACGTCATCAGAATGTTCCATGTACTTCTCATCAAAATGCTCAATGCCCTTGTCATCACAGTGCACCAAGACCCCTGTAATCACAATGCTCTATTCCCTTGTCATCACAAAGCTCCATGACACATGTCATCAGAATGTTCCATGGCCTTCTCATCAAAATGCTCCATGCCCTTGTCATCACAGTGCTCCAAGACCTCTGTAATCACAATGCTCCATGCCCCTTTTCATCTCCATGCTCCATGAACCCTGTCATCACAATGCATCATGCCCATCATCATAATGCTTCTTGATATTGTCAGCACAATGAAATCAAAATTCTTCATTACCTCTGTCATCACAATGCTCCATGACCCCTGTCATCACAATAATCCATGATCATATTCAGCCCAATTCTCCATGACCCTTGTCATCACAATGATCCATGCACTTGTCATCCCAATGCTCCATGACCCCTGTATTCACAATGCTCCGTGACGCTTGTCATCACAGTGCTCCATGACACCTGTCATCACAAGGCTCCATGACTTTGTCAGCAAAATGCTACATGACCTTGTCATTACAATGCTCCATTTCCATTGTCATCAAAATCCTACATAAACCTTGGGATCACATTGCTTCATGCCCTTGTCATCATAATGCTCCATGCTCCTTGAAATCAAAATGATCCATGACCACTGTCATTACAATGCTCCAAACACTTGTGATCCCAATGTTCCATAACAATTGTCATCACAATGCTCCATGATGCTTGTCATCACAAAATTCCATGCCCTTTTCATCACAATGCTCCATGACCTTTGTCATCACAATGCTCAGTTCACTTGTCATCACAATGCTCCCTGACACTTGTCATCAGAATGCTCTTTCAAACCTTTCACGAAAAGGCTCCATGCCTTTTTTATCACAATGCCCCATTCCATTTTCATCACAATGCTCCGTGACCATTGTCATCACAATGCTCCATGCCTTTGTCTGAAAAATAATCCATTACCCTTATCATCACAATGTGCCATAAACTTTTCATCACAACGGTCCAGAAACTTGTCATTGCAATGCTCCATAAACCTTGTAATCACAATGCTCCATACAATCCTCATCAAAATGCTCTCTCACCAGAGATATCACAGTGTTCCATCACTAGTTGTCACAATACGCCCTCACTACTGTAATCACAATGTCCCATGACCACTGTCATCACAATGCTACATCCCTTTATCATCAAAATGCTCCATGACCTTTGTCATCACAAAGCGCCATGACACTTGGCATCAAAATGCTCCATGTCATTGTCATCACAATGCTCCATGAACACTCTCATAACATTGCTCAATGCTCTTGTCATCACAAAGCTCCATGACACTTCTCATCACAATGCTCGATGCCCTTCTCATCACAATGCCCCATGACCTTGTCATTACAATCCTCCATGACACATGTATCACAGTGTTCCATGCCCTTATCATCACAATGCTCTATGCCCACTCTCATCACAATAATCCATGAAACATTTCAGACCAATGCTCCATGCCCTTCTCATCACAATGCTCCTTTATCTCTGTCATAACAATGCTCCATGACACCTGCCATCACAATGTTCCCTGGCCTTGTCATCACAAGGCTCCATGACACTTGTCATCATAATGCTCCACGACCCCTCTAATCAAAATGCTCAATGCCCTTTTCATCAAAAAGCTACATGATGCATGTCATCAGAATGTTCCATTGCCCTGTCACCACAATGCTCCATGCCCTTGTCATCACAATGCTCCAAGACCCTTGTAATCAAAATGCTCCATGAGACTTTTCATCTCAATGCTCCATGAACCCTGTCATCACAATGGACCATGCCCATCATCATAATGCTTCAGGCTATTTTCATCACAATGAAATCAATATGCTCCATGACCTCTGTCATCACAATGCTCCAATCCCTTGTGATCACAATGTTCCATAACACTTATCATCACAACACCCTATGACGCTCATCATCACAATTATCCAAGGTCTTCTCATCACAATGCTCCATGACTTTGGCATCACAATGCTCAGTACACTTGTCATCACAATGCTCCCTGACACTTGTCATCAGTCTGCTCCATTAACCCTGTCATGACATGTCCCCATGCCTTTTTCATCACAATGATCCATGCCCTTTTAATCACAGTGCTCCAAGACCCCTGTAATCACAATGCTCCATGCACTTGTCGTCACAAAACTCAAAGACACATGTCATCAGAATGCTCCATGGCCTTCTCCTCACAATGCTCCATGCCCTTGTCATCACAATGCTCCAAGACCCCTGTAATCACAATGTTCCATGTCCCTTTTCATCAGAATGCTCCATGAGACTTGTCATCACAAGTCTCCATTGTATTCTCATAAAAGTGCTCCAGGAACTTGTCATCATAATGCTCCATGATTCCTGTCATCACGATACTCCATGAATATTTTCAGCCCAATGCTCTATGACCTTCTCGTCAAAATGCTCCATGACCCCTGTCATCACAATACTCCATGAACATATTCAGCCCAATGCTCCATGACACTTGTCATCACAATGATCCATGCCCTTGTCATTCCAATGCTCCATGACCCCTGTATTCACAATGCTCCGTGATGCTTGTCATCACAGTGCTCCATGACACCTGTCATCACAATGCTCCATGCCCTTGTTATCACATTGTTCCAGGACCCCTGTCATTACTATGCTTCGTGACTTCATTCATCACAATGCTTCATGAACTTTGTCATCTCAATGGTCCATGCCCTCGTCATCAACAGTCTCTGTGACCATTTTAACCACAATGCTCCATGAACTTTTCATCACAATTCTCTTTGACACTTGTCATCACAATCCTCTCTGCCTTTCTCAGCACAATGCTCCATGACACTTGTCATCACAATGCTCCATGCGCTTGTCAGCACAATGTTCCATGACACATGTCATCAAAATGCACCATGCGCTTGTCATCACAGTGCTCCACAATCTTGTCATCACAATGCTCCATAAAACTTGTCATCACAATGCTCCATGCACTTCTCATCAAAATGCTCTCTCACCACTGATATCACAATGTTACATCACTATTCGTCACAATACTCCCTCACCCCTGTCATCACAATGATCCATGACTCCTGTCATCACAATTGTACATGCACATATCATCACAATGTTCGATGACCCCTGACATCACAATGTTCCATAACCCCTGTCATCAAAATTCTCCCAAAACCTTTTCATCAAAATGCTCCATGACCCCTGGCATAACAATGTTCAATAACCCCTGTCATCAAAATGTTCCATGACACATTTCATCCAATTGCTCCATGACCCTGTCATCACAATGCTCCCTGCCCTTCTCATCACAATGCACAACGCCGTTGTCATCAAAATCCTCCATGACCTTTGTCATCACAAAGATCCATGACTCTTGGCATCACAATGCTCCATGTCATTTTCATCACAATGCTCCATGATCGCATTCATCACATTGCTCCATGCCGTTGTCATCACAAAGCTCCATGACACATGTCATCAGAATGCTCCATGGCCTTCTCATCACAATCCTCCATGCCATTGCCATCACAATGTTCCATTACCCCTGTCATAACAATGCTCCATGACCCCTGCCATCACGATGTTCCATGGCCTTGTCATCACAAGGCTCCATGACCCTTCTCATCACAATGCTCCAAGACCCGGTAATCACAATGTTCCATGACCCCTGTCATCACAATGCTACATCCCCTTATCATCACAATGTTCCATGACACCTGACATCACAATGTTCCACAACCCCTGTCATCAAAATGCTCCATGACACTTTTTATCCCAAAGCTCCATGACCCCTGACATCACAATGTTCTATAACCCCTGTCATCAAAATATTCCATTACAATTTTCATCAAATTGCTGCATGACACTGTCATCAAAATGCTCCCTGGCCTTCTCATCACAATGCACCAAGCCCTTGTCATCAAAATGCTCCGTGACTTTTGTCATCACAAATCTCCTTGACCCTTGACATCACAATGCTCCATGTCATTGTCATCACAATGCTCCATGAAACCTCTCATCACATTGCTCCATGCCCTTGTGATCACAAAGCTCCATGACACATGTCATCACAATGCTCGATGCCCTTCTCATTACTATGCTCCATGCCCTTGTCCTTACAATCCTCTATGACCATTGTATCACAGTGTTCCGTGCTCTTGTCATCACAATGCTCCATGTCCACTCTCATCACAATAATCCATGAACCATTTCACACCAATGCTTCCTGTCCTTCTCATCACAATGCCCCATTACACCTGTCATAACAATGTTCCATGACCCCTGCCATCACAAAGTTCCACGGCCTTGTCATTCACAAGGCTCCATGACACTTGTCATCACAATGTTCCAAAACCCCTGTAATCACAATTCCCCATGCCCTTGTCATCACAAAGCTCCATGACGCATGTCATTAGAATGTTCCATGGACTTCTCATCACAATGCTCCAAGACACTTTTTATCACAATGCTCCATGCCCATTTTCATCTCAAAGCTCCATGAATCCTATCATCACAATGCACCATGCCCATTATCATAATGCTTCAGGCTATTTTCCTCACAATGAAATCAAAATGCTCCATGACCTCTGTCATCACAATGCTCCAAACCGTTGGGATCACAATGTTCCATAACACTTCTCATCACAACACCCCATGATGCTCATAATCACAATTATCCATGGTCTTCTCATCACTATGCTCCATAACCTTTGTCATCATAATGCTCTCTGACACTTGTCGTCAGTATGCTCCTTGAACACTGTCATGACAGGGCTCCATGCCTTTTTCATCACAATGATCCATGCCCTTTTCATCACAATGCTCAAAGACACCTGTAATCACAATGCTCCATGCACTTGTCATCACAGTGCTCCATGACGCATTCATCAGAATGCTTCATGGCCTTCTCTTCACAATGCTCCATGCCCTTGTCATCACAATGCTCCAAGACCCCTGTAAACACAATGCTCCATGCCGCTTGTCATTATAGCACTCCATGACGCTCGTCATCACAATTATCCATGGTCTTCTCATCACAGTGCTCCACGGTCTTGCCATCACAATGCTCCATGCCCTGGTCATCACAATGCTCTATGTTCCCTTTCATCACAATTCTCCACGTTCTTGGCATCACTATGTTCCATGACACTTCCCATCACAGTGTTAAATGCTTTGTCATCACAATACTGCACAAGCTTGTCATCAGAATACTCCATGACCCTTGTCATCACAATGATCCATGACCCCGGTCATCACAATGCTCCATGAGACCTATCATCACAATGCTCCATGACCCTTGTCATTACAGTGCTCCATGATGCTCGTCACCAGAATTATCCATGGTCTTCTCATCACAGTGCTCCACGGTTTTGCCATAACAATGCTCCATGCCCTGGTCATCACAATTCTCCAGGTCCTTGTCATCACAATGCTCCATGACAGTTCTCATCCCCATGTTACATGCTCTTGTCATCACAATTCTCCATGAACTTGTCATCGCAATGTCCCATGACCCCTGTCATAGCAAGCTCCATGCCTTTGTCATCACAATGCTTCATGAACTTTTCATCAAAATTATCAAAGGCCGTTGTCATCACAATGCTCCATGCCCTTGTCATCACAATGCTCCATGGCCCTTGTCATCACAATGCTCCAAGCCCTTGTCATCACAATGCTCCATTACCTTTGTCATCACAATCCTCCATAACACTCGGCATCACAATGCTCCATGCCATTGTCATCACAATGGAACATGAAATATGCCATCACAATGCTCCCTGACACCTGTCTTCACAATAATCCATGACCTTTTCATCACAATGCTCCATGACCTTGTCATCACAATGTGCCATGCCCTCTGTCAACACAATTATCCATGAAACTTGTCAGAACAATGCTCCATGCTCCTCTCATCACAATGCTACATGACCCCAGTCATCACAATGCTCCGTGTGTCCCATCATCACAAGACACCATGACCTGTGTCACCACAAAAGCCAATGCCCTCAACATCACAAGGCTCTGTGAAATTTGTCACCACAATGCTCCATGAACTTTTCATCCAATTGCTCAATGTCATTGTCATCACAATGCTCCATGAACGCTCTCATCACATTGCTCCATGAACTTGTCATCACAAAGCTCCATGACGCATGTCATCAGAATGCTCCATGGCCTTCTCATCACAATGTTCCATGCACTTGCCATCACAATTCTCCATTAACCCTGTCATAAAAATGCTCCATGACCCCTGCCATCACGATGTTCCATGGCCTTGTCATCACAAGGCTCCATGAACCTTCTAATCACAATGCTCCAAGACCCCTGTAATCACAATGCTCCATGCCCCTTTTCATCTCAATGATCCATGAACCCGGTCATCACAATGCACCATGCCCATCATCAAAATGCTTCATGCTATTGTCATCACAATGAAATAAAAATTCTCCATGATCTCTGTCATCACAATGCTCCAAATCCTTGTGATCAAAATGTTCCATAACACTTATCATCAAAACGTCCCATGACGCTCGTCATCACAATTATACATGGTCTTCTCATCACAATGCTCCATGACCTTTTTCATCACAATGCTCAATACACTTGTCATCACAATGCTCCCTGACACTTGTCCTCAGTATGCTCCTTGAACCATGTCATGACAAGGCTCCATGCCTTTTTCATCACAATGCTCCATGCCCTTGTCATCAAAAAGCTCCATGATGCATGTCATCAGAACTTTCCATGGCCATCTCATCCCAATGCTCCAAGCCCTTGTCATCACAATGCCCCAAGACCCCTGTAATCAAAATGCTCCATGCCCCTTTTCATCAGAATATTCCATGAGACTTGTCATCACAAGTCTCCATGGTCTTCTCATCACAATGCTCCAGTACCTTGTCATCACAAGCCTCCATGGCCCCTGTCATCACAATACTCGATGAACGTTTTCAGCCCAATGCTCCTTGACCTTCTTATCACAAAGCTCCATGACCCCTGTCATCACAATGCTCCATGACTCCTGTCATCACAACGATCCATGAACCCTGACAACACAATGATCCGGGACTCTTGTCATGAAAATGCTCCATGCCCATGTCATCCCAATGCTTCATGACCCCTGTAATCACAATGCTCCGTGACGCTTGACATCACAGTGCTCCATGAACCTTGTCCTCACAATGCTCCATGCCTTTGTCAGCAATATGCTACATAATCTTGTCATCACAATGCTCCATGCGCTTGTCATCACAATCCTTCATGACACTTTGGATCATATTGCTTCATGCCCTTGTCATCTCCCTCTTGCCTTTCTGGTTTCTACAGATTTTCGGATGCCCCTTTTGACCCGTGGGAAGTGTCAATTCTTTGTAGTGTGGATTTGCATTGCGTGCTTGCTTGATTGTCCAAAAAGGTCGTATGCGTTTTCTCCTGAATATATTCAGGAGAAAACGCATACGCCCTTTTTGGCCAAGTGCATCATTGTCGAAGTTGTGATGCTTTTCCTGTGCTTTAAAGGCGATTCCAATTTACCTCTTGAAATATGTTTTGTGCAGTTGTGCCTCATTTTCAAGTCAGCTTCGTTGCCTTCCCTCAACAGATTTTTGGAAGAGAGTAGTCCTTTATAACTCTAGGTTTGTGAATTGCTGTGCCCGTGAGCTCCAATTTTCAAATCCCATTTTTGGGAGCTGACCGCAAATCCACAATTTTGCTTCAGGACCTATACTTGTTCCAGGGGTGGTTATACTCTTCCCTGCAGGTGTGTGAGGCTTTGGTTAATTCTTCTTCCTGACGGGAATTTACAGTGACATGTGCCCGTCCAAATGCCTACATCTACTCTCTGATTGGTTCTCCCTCTTCCCTTTCATCCTCTGCACAATTAGCAAACTGTGCGAACCAGGAGGTTATAGGGGCTGGCTCTCCTAAGTTGGGAGATTGATAGTAAAGCAGTTGGAATGCCAAACTGGAGCACAAGGAGAGGAAAAATTAGGAGACTTTTAGAAACCTTTCACCATCACAGGGTGTCCATTCTCTAGGTTTCCCATACATGTTATAACTGTAGTGATATTCCCTACTACCTGGAGATTTGTTATCCATGGAATCGTGGCATGCATTACTACTTTAAAGGGTCTGCATTTTCTCTCCCAATCTCACCAGTCCTCTCAGTCCCAAGTGTCCAGCCTTATGTCTCATCCAGCTGTCTTTGCATATAGGGTCATTCCCGGTTTCATCAGAACCCCTGAAGGAATTGTGTAAGAATTTCGCTGTTTTTTTGTTTGTTTTTGAAATTCATTTTTATAATGGGGTTGAGCTCATTTTCACTGACGTGTTTATGCTAGTCTAGACACACTTGATTCCCTTATGGAGAAAATTCAATACATAGGTTTTAAGATTCTCACTATTCAGATATATTCCTCTGTGGGGAATAGGGGGTTTGAGTCCCGTTCACTGAGGAAGTGGTAGGTCTCGTCTGTTCTCTATTTGGTTTATGGAATGGTACCTGTGCTAATATCAAACTCTGGTTTTATGCATCACCCCACCTCTCCTTTCCCATTAAAAAGGCATAAGAGTGTTTTCTAAATGTGAGACTCTGTTCTCTTTCTTAATTCAGTACATGTGTTGTGATGTTGACATTCCCTCTGTAAGTGATATATTATGATAAGATTCTTTTTCTGTGTGACTAATTTCACTTAGAATCATCATACCTAAATCCACTCTTTATGCTGCTACTGGCCTTATGACATTGATTTCACGTCTGAGTGATATTCCGTTGTACAAAATTACCACAAGTTATTTATGCATTTGTCTTTTTCCTGGGATATTTTAGATGTACCAAAGTTGAGGTTCTTGTATGCAGAGCAGCCCTAAACTTTGGGGTGCCTGTGTGTTGTCGATATTTAGTCTTCCCAAGATATATGTCTATGAGTTGAAGTCCCCTTTGCTCAGGGGCTTTGTATTTAAATGTTTTAGGAAACAGCATACACTTCTTCAGAGTGGCTCTTGGATATTTATACCCCACCCATCAGCGTGACTAGGCTCCCTGTTCTCCATGGCCTCTGCAGCATTTCTGGTTTGTACACATTTTTTGGATGGCCTTTCTGAGCAGTGGAAATTGAGACTTCTTTGTTGTGCGGATTTGCATTTCCCGCTTGCTTGGTTGGCCAAAAACTCTGTATGTGTTTTCTTCCTGAAGATATTCACGAAAAAAAGGCATACACCCTTTTGCCCAACTGCATCATTTTAGAAATTCTGCTGCTTTTCATATGCTTTAAATGTGAGTACAATCTACCTTTTGAAAAATGTTTCCTGCAATTCTGCCTCTCATTCAGATCCTCTTCGTTGCCTTACCTGAATATATTTTTGGACGTTGGTTATCATTTATATCTTTGCAGGTCTTTGAATTGTCTGCTCCTGAGCTCCATTTTGCAACTCGCTTTTATTGTGAGCTTGCCGCCAAACCATTTGATTGCTTCTGGCCCTATTCTGGTTCTGAGGAGGCAGGCTGAGCCTTTGGTTAATTCTTTTTCCTAATGGGAAATTAGAGTGACATGTGCCTGTCAAAACTCCTACAGCTAATCTCTCATTGGTTCCCCCTCTTCTCATTTATCCTCTGCACACATTGCAAACTGTGTGAAACAGGAGGTTAAAGGTGCTGATTCTCCAAGAGGGGAGATTGTTAATAATGTGGCTGGAATAGCGGACCCCAGCACCAGGAGATCAAAAATGAGGTGCATTTTAGACACCTTTCCTGAGCACATGGTGTACATTCATCTCGGTTTCGCAGGCATGTTTTCGCTGTCAGAAGATTCCCTTGAACCTGCCGATTTGGGACCCATGGAATGGGTACCAGACAGTATTACTTTAAAAGGTCTGCATTTCCTCACCCAGCCTCTCTAACATCTCTTAGCGTGCATAGCTTCCAGCCTTATATATCATCCTGCTGTGTGTTTACATGTGTTCAATCCATGTTACATCGTAGCCCTTCAACAAAAGTTGTAAGAATTTTTGTCTGTCTCACCGTTTTTATAAATATTTTTAAATTTATTTTTATATTTGTTACAGCTGATTTTCAAAGCTCTGTTTTTTGCTGCTGTACATCCACTTGATTCATGTACTGTGAGACAACAATAAATTATTTTTCAGATGCTTACAAGTCATATGTATTATTGTCCAGTGACTTGATTGTGCTGAGTGCAGTTCTTTGAAGTACCGTGTAGGCCTTGTCAGTTATTCAATTTGGTACTTGGAATGGTATCTTTGCTAATTTCAACCTCCTGGATAATACCTCACCATTCCCCACCTTTCCCATTTAGCAGCCTTATGTCTATTTTCTACATATTTGACTATGTTTCTGTTTTGTAGTTTATTTCATGTGTAGCCATTTTTGATTCCACCTTTAAGTGACATCTTATGATATGTGTCTTTTTCTTTCTGACATGTGTCACTTAGAATGATCGTATGTAACTCCTCCAGAGTTGTTCCAACTGGCCTTATTTCATTGATTTCTGGATGAGTAATATTCCACTCTACATAAGTACCCCATCTCTTTTATCCATTTTATCCTTCCAGGGACATTTAGGTTATATCCAAGTGGAGGCCCTTTTTAACAGAGAGGTGGTAAACGTTGGGGTGCCTGTTTTCTGTCCATTTTTGGTTTTCCCAAGGTATACGCCCATGAGTGCATGTGCACTATGCTCTGTAGCTCATCTTTTAGATGTCTTAGCAAACACAATACACTTCTCCAGAGTGGCCATTGGCAAATTACATTTCCACTATCAGCCTCACAGGGCTCCCTTTTCTCCTCGCCCTGTCCTGCATTTCTGGTGTTTACACTTTATGTGGATGGCCCTTCTGACTGATGTGAAGTGATACATTTTGTAGTATTGATTTCCAGTGCCCACCTGTTTGGTTGGATAAAAAGTGTGTATGGCCTTTACTTGAATATATTCAGAAAAAAATGCATACGCCCTTTTGGGCCAACTGCATCATTGGCGATGTTCAGCCCCTTTTCTTGTGCTTTAATGGGGAGTCCTTTCTACCTCTTCAAATCTGTTTCCTGCCACTCTCCCTTGCTTACAACTCCTTTTCTGTGACTTACCTCAAGACATTTTTCGACGATAGATATTTTCAACTCTGCAGTTTTATGAATTTTAGTGCCCCTGAGTTCCATTTTTCAACTTGTGTTTTTGGAAACTGGACACAAAACAGCGGGATTTCCTCTAGACCTATTCTGTTTCCGTGGGCAATTCTAGCCTTTGATCAATTTGTCTTCCATATTGGAAATTAGAGTGGCATGTGCCTGTCCAAACAACTAAGACTTGTCTCTAAATTTTTCTCATCCTTCCGCTTCATCCTCTTTACAAATTACAAACTGTGTGCAACAGGATGTTAACGGTGCTGATATCCCCAAGTGAGGAGATTGTTAGGAAAGATGCTGGAGGGGTGAACCCAAGCACCAGGCGATGAGGAGATGAGGTGCCTTTTCCAAACTCTTTCCGATCAAACGGTGTCCCATCCTCTAGGTGTGACAGGCATGTTTTAGCTGTAGGAAGGGTCCCGTGCATGAAAGGAGAACACCAGGGATTTTTCCAAATCAGTGCCTCCCCGTACCCCAAACTGGGGAATTTTTAAGCTACAGCTACACGTATGTCCATTAAAGGCCTTGGGAAATAGGCAGAGCCCAAACTTTAGATGATTGAAATCTTCAGGTTCAGAAGCGCTCACCATCGGCCTTGCTTAGGTTACATTTTATCTGTCATTGATAGATGATGTCAATTAAAATATCTATTCTTTTTCAGATTATTTCCCCTTATAGGTTATTGCAAAATATTCAGTGTAGTTCCCTGTGCTATACAGTAGTTCCTTGTTGATGATCTATTTTATACATAACAGTGTGTATGTGATAATCCCAAACTGTTAATTTATCCCTTCTCCTACCTTTCCCCTTTGGTAATAATAAATTATAAGATTTTATACTTCTCAGGAATGGGGGAGCTGAAAGAGAGGTATCCTTTTCAATGGAAAAGCATTCAAAACAAGATTGAAGCTTCAGCCAAGAGTATTCGATGTACATCCATGGAAATAAATCACTTCATTTCTCTAATGTTGACCTGACAAATAAGACAGACGTCTTCACTGAACTTGCTTATAGTAAAGTGATGGAAATATCAAATGTAAGTCTTAGAAACATCTTATTTTACCCGAGCATTATACACTGCTCTATGTTAACTACAGTTTGGCACACACATCTGTTCATTGAAGTTACAATGTTCTCAATTTCTGTTACTGATCCTCCAGAGTGGACCCCAACAGGAGTCCCCGTGCCCAGTGTCATTGGAGACAAGAGATCAAGACTGAGTTTGCTTCAGAAGCAAAGGAAACATTATTTTGAAAATAGAATGGAGAGGTGAGAGCGTGCAGTCTCCCACGGGCTGTGGGCTAGGCTGCGTGTAGTGATCCCAGCAGCGTCAGTGGGAGGGAGGGGATGGAGCTCTCGAGGGCTGGGTTGGCTGCAGCTCAGGCTCTATGCCGTGGAGTCTGCATGAGACCCCGCTAGCTGAGGTGTCGACCCAGCCATTCTGCACTAGGAAATCGGGTCTGAAGTGCCGGGTGTGGGACCTCTGCATGCGGAACCCTAGGAGCACGTGAAATTAGAGAAAGCACAAAGGAAAAGCAGGTTAGACTTTATTTTATTGCCCAGATTCTCTTTTTATCTCCCAGGAATTTTTAATGAACGTTGCCGGAGATGAACCCCTCCTCTGCTTTTTGTTCCATTCCTCATTCTTGGGGTGTTGAGGGTGCAGACCCCTCTTTTGTAACTGCTTCATGCTGTGGTGGGAGCCCTGATACTTGAAGGGAGGGGCAAAACGTCTCCTTACCAGCCTCCAGGTGAGGTTGAGTGTCCCAAGGCCTCCTGCCTCACTTCTCGTCCGCATGAGCACCAGCATTGGAAGTGTTATAGATTCTAATGAGCTTTAAGGGTCCAGGAAACAGATGAGCAGAGATGCTGAGGTGGCAGGTTTCAACCCACCCCACATTTGTTTGGCGACCTTAGGCTGACGGTTTTTGACAGCCTAGATGCTCTGACCAGTAGTCTGTGCTTTCTTTAATTAGGTCCCTGAATTAATGTACAAACAGCACCATGTGTCAGAACCCTGCCCGCGCAACTCCCAGACAGTCCAGGGTCAGTGGTGATCCAGGACCATGACGTCCACTGAGTCAACGGCCTTTAGAAGTAGCCAGCAGTCCTGCCGGTCATATTGGCCACCATCACCACGGTGTCTGTAGGGTTCTCTATGGTGAAAGCGTGATATACGTTTCCCCCGCTAAGCTTATTAGCTCCCCTCTGGGTGCAGTAAGTCCTGAAAGCAGTAGTCTGCTCTTTCGGGACACAGTCTTGCTGTTTTCTGAGAGAAACTCCAGGTCAAGTGATGGTCACACGAGTCATCTTGGGGGCCCGTTGCCCCCATTTGTCTCTCTGGAGGTTGGAGTTGGAGGGCCTCCTCACTCGAGGTCAGTGTGTCCACAGAGCGACCCCTGCAACTTCAGGGCATGATGGGTGGTTAGGATCACCACGTGGGGTCCTTTTCCCTTAGGAGGGAACTGGCCTTGTGGGCTGCTGATTTCTTGCTTTTTAGATACCCCAGTATCCTGGCCTGATGAGTCAGTGGGCAAAGCCCTTGGTGACCATAGTTTATCATACCTGAAGGGTATTCTTGTGTTGCTCCATTTCAAGTGGTCCCAGTTTCTGCACTAAGTCTCCAAGGGCAATTAACCATTGACCGGGTATGTAAAGGTCAAAGGGTTTAGCTAAATTAGGGAGTTCCTGGGCAAGGGTCTGAATTGACTGTTCTTTCCATTCTTGAAAGGCTGCTTCTGGATTCTATACAAAAGGATCATCATCTTTTCGTGTCAGTGTTTCATGTAGAGGCCCAGCTATTAGACTGTAGTTAGGGATCCAGATGCAGAAAACCTTGGCCTCCCCAGGAACCCCTAAGCTGTCTTCTAGTTTTAGAAGAGGTAAGGCTGCAAATGGCTTCTTCCCTATCCTGGGTAGCGTTTCTCTGAATATTTGTGAGAATGAAGCCCAGGCATGTCACCTGAGCCTGGGATATTTGAGCCTTTTTCTTGGACACCTTCTATCCTTTCTTGGCTAGGTATTTCTGAGGAGTCTTTAGTAGGCCTGGTGATCAGAATGTCATCTGCATATTGAAGGAGGGTTCCCTTTTAGAGAGGTAGAACGTTTAGGTCTTTGGAGGTCATTTCCCCAATGATGGTGTGGGGAATTTTGAACCGTTGGGGCAGGACGGCCCAGCATTATTGGTTTTGTTGCATGTTGTGTCCTGCCACTCACAAGCCAAAAATTCTTGTGACTCTGAGATGAATGGAATACAGAAGAAGGCATCATTGAAGTGTAATACAGAATGCCATGGCCTGGTGGATGGTAGAATCAGCAGCAGGGTGTAGGAAATAGGAGCTACTGGATGTATATCCTCGGTGGCTTCACTGACTGTCCTGATATCCTTTACCAGGTCTCCAGCAGCCCATGGGGCTCTCGTGGTCAGGCCAATCCCAGGATATGGAGCTCACCTTGGCTGCACCACCCATCCCCACAGCCCACGGGGCTCTCGTGTTCAAGTCCCTCCCTGGATATGGAGCTCCCCTGTGCAGCTACCCAGCAGCCCATGGGGCTCTCATAGTCAGGCCCTTCCCAGGATACAGAGCTCCCCTGGGCAGGTACCCAAGCAAGGCTGGACACACAGGAGCTGTGCACATAGCCCACCTTGCAGAGAACCCCCAGCTCACCTGTCACTCACAGCTGACACAGAACACCTCAGAGCAGGACTTGAACTAACAAACAGTAGCTCTGACAGGTCTGTGACACTGGCTATCACTCTGTGCAGTCTCTCTCTGCCTGGTCTTCCAGACACTTCCACTGCAGCCAGGGCACCAGGCCTCTGTCTCCACCCACCATCACTCCTCTCCCTGACTCCTGGGTTCCTCTCATTAGGATAGGGTCTTCTTGAAGTTGTTTTCCACTCATGGACCAGATAAAATGATAAGAAAACAAGCCGCAGGTGCAGCCCCTTGTCTAGCCTGACTCTCAAGAGCCCACACCTGTTCCTTCGGCCTGGCCCGTTTAGCAAGGTACATTTTCTGCTACTGTGAGCCCCTGAGGGGTGAGGATTGGCTGATTTGTGCAGCCTGAAACTGCCTGCCTGCCCTCCCCAGGTGTGCCTGGGTTGTGGTCAATATAAACACCTCTCCAGTCAGCAAGAGCCCCTGTAGCTGTGCCTGACGCCATATTCTCTGCCCCGTCAGCAGTGTCGGGGCTGGGGTGGTGGTAGGGAGTGAGGGGCCGTGGCTTTGTGGGTGGCCCAGTGTGAGTGGGGCTCTGCTGGACATTCCGCAGGAGTTGCTAGGCGGCCACCTGCTAAAGAAGAGGATGTGTCATCCATACCTGCCTCTTGAATTTCTCCCCAGGCAGAGGTGAGGAAGTAAAAAAGCAGTGGGGTCCGTGGCAGGGGGGGTATCTCAGGCAGGGAAATGTAAAGCTTCCAGAAGAGCATCTGGGGCCAGGACCATCCTGACTGGCCTGCAGGCACCAAGTCGGCCTGCGTGCTGTCGCTGGTGTGGCTCCACATCCTTTCCTCTAGGCTTGCAAGTGCTTGTACATATTCAGGTGTTTTACCTGGAAAGGGTGGGAAGAGTTCAGCTGCAGCAGGACTGGGGCTCAGCTCACATTTACTCACAGACGCCTCGACACAGTCCCCCAGCTTTGCAATGAGGATGCTCCTTGTCGGGGGGAGCACTGCTGACTGCATGGGAGACGATTTCCCACCTCTGACCAACTTAAGAATTTTTTACCACTGGAGCAAGTGCCCTGATACGATTTTCCTCTGTATAATTGGTGGGTTCTGTTTTTTTTTTTTTTTCTTTTTTTTCTTTTTGGTTCAAGGTAGATTTTATTTATTCCTCTTTTTTTTTCTAATTTGCAGATATAAACATGGAAGTAATGCATTAATATAAAGACGTCTATGTGAAGGGAAATACTTTTTTTCTGTTTTCTTTTATTAAATGCTATTTATTTTTTTTTAATTTATTTCTTTTATACAGCAGGTTCTTATTGGATATCTATTTTATACATATACGTGTGCACATGTGAATCCCAGTCTCCCAATTCATCCCACCACCACCCTCACATGGCATTTCCCCCTTGGTGTCCATATGTTTGTTCTCTACATCTGTGTCTCTATCTCGGCCCTGCAAACCGGTTCATCTGTACCATTTTTCTAGGTTCCACATATATGCATTAATATACAATATTTGTTTTTCTCTTTCTGACTTACTTCACTCCGTATGACAGTCTCTAGATCCATTAAGGTCTCTACAAATGACCCAATTTCATTCCTATGTATGGCTGAGTAATATTCCGTTGTATATATGTACCACATCTTTATCCATTCGTCTGTCTGTGGGCACTTAGGTTGCTTTCATTACCTGTCTATTGTAAATAGTGCTGCAGTGAACATTGTGGTGAATGTGTCTTTTTGATTTATGGTTTTCTCTGGGTATATGCCCAGTAGTGGGATTGCTGGATTATATGGTAATTCTATTTTTACTTTTTTAAGGAACCTCCATAATGTTCCCCATAGAGACTGTACCAATTTACATTCCCAACAATAGTGGAAGAAGGTTCCTTTCCTCCATACCCTCTGCAGCATTTGTTGTTTGTTGATTCTCTGTTGATGCCCATTCTAACAGGAGTGACATGACACCTCATTGTAGTTTCCATTTCCATTTCTCTAATAATTAGTGATATTGAGCAGATTTTCATGTGCGTACTGGCCACCTCTATGTCTTCTTGGAAGAATTGTCTATTTATATCTTCTTCCATTTTTGTATTGGGTTGTTTGTTTTATTAATATTGAGCTGCATGAGCTGTTTATATATATTGGAGATTAATCATTTGTCCATTGATTCGTCTGCAAATATTTTCTGCCATTCTGAGGGTTGTCTTTTTGTCTTGTTTGTAGTTTCCTTTGCTTTGCAAAAGCTTTTACGTTCCATTAGGTCCCATCTGTTTAGTTTTCTTTTTTATTTCATTACTATAGGAGGTGGATCAAAAAAGATCTTGCTGTGATTTACGTCAGAGTATCCTTCGTAAGTTTTCCTCTCAGAGTTTTATACTGTCTGGTCTTACATTAAGGTCTCTAATCCATTTTGAATATATTTTTATGTATGGTGTTGGGGAGTGTTCTAATTTCATTCTTTTACATGTAGCTGTCCATATTTCCCAGCACCAATGATTGAAGAGACTGTCTTATCTCCATTGTATAGTCTTGCCTCCTTTGTCATAGATTAGGTGACCATAGATGTATAGGTTTATCCCTGTGCTTTCTTTTTTTTTTCCTTTTACACGTTTATTGGAGTGTAATTGATTTACAATGGAGTGTTCGTTTCTGCTGTATAACAAAGTGAATCAGCTATACATATACAAATATCACCAGATCCCCTCCCTCTTGCATCTCCCTCTCAAACCCCATATCCCACCCCTTTATGTGGTCACAAAGCACCGAGCTGATCTCCCTGTTCTATGTGGCTGCTTCCCAGTAGCTATCGGTGTTACATTTGGTAATGTATTTATGTCCATGCCACTCTCTCACTTCGTCCCAGCTTACCCATCCCCCTTCCGGTGTCCTCAAGTCCTTTCTCTATGTCTGTGTCCTTAATCCTGTCCTGCCACTAGGTTCTTCAAAATCTTTTTTTTTTCTTCATTAGATTCCGTATATCTCTGTTAACATACAGTATTTGTTTTTCCCTTTCTGACTTACTTCACTGTGTAGGACAGATTCTAAGTCCATCCACCTCAGAACAAGTAACTCAGTTTTGCTTCTTTTTATGGCTGAGTAATACTCCATTGTATATATGTGCCAGATCTTCTTTAAACATTCATCTGTCGATGGACACTTAGGTTGCTTCCATGTCCTGACTATTGTAAATAAAGCTGCAATGAACCTTTTTCTACATAACTCTTTTTGAATTATGGTTTTCACAAGGCAAATGCCCAGTAGTTGGATTGTTGTGTCATATGGTACTCCTATTGTTAGTTATTTAAAGGAACCTCCGTACTGTTCTCCCTAGTGCCCATATCAATTTACATTCCCACCCACACTGCAAGTGTGTTCCCTTTTCTCCAATAAAGACCTCTCCAGCATTTATTGTTTTGTAGATTTTTTTGATGATTGCCACTCTGACTGCTGTGAGGTGATACCTCAGGGTAGTTTTGATTTAGATTTCTCTAATGATTAGTAATGTTCAACATCCTTTCATGTGTTTCGTGGTAATCTGTATATCTTCTTTGGATAAATGTCTATTTAGGTCTTCTGCCCGTTTTTGGATTGGGTTGTTTGTTTTTGTGATATTGAGCTACATGAGGGGATTGTAAAGTTAGGAGATTAATCCTTTGTCAATTGCTTCATTTGAAAATAGTTTCTCCCATTCTGAGGGTTGTTTTTGCATCTTGTTTATGTTTTCCTGTACTGTGTAAAAGCTTTTAAGTTTCATTAGGTCCCATTTGTTGATTTCTGTTTCTATTTCCATTTCTCTAGGAGGTGGGTCCAAAAGGATGTTGCTGTGATTTATGTCATAGAGTGTTCTGCCTATGGTTTCCTCTAAGTGTTTTATAGTGTCTGGTCTTATATTTAGATCTCTAATCAATTTAGAGTTTATTTTTGTGTATGGTGTTATGGAGTGTCCTAATTTCATTCTTTTATGTGTAGGGGTCCAGTTTTCCCAGCACCAATTACTGAAGAGACTGTCTTTTCTCCATTGTATATCCTTAGCTCCTTTGTCATAGATGAGATAGCCATAGGTATGTAGGTTTATCTCTGGGCTTTCTGTCCTGTTCCATTGATCTGTGTTTATGCCAATCTACATACACTTGATTCCATTATGGAGACATATAAATACATAGGTTTCAAGGTTATTACCAGTCAGATATATTCCTCTTCAGAGAATAGGGTGTTTTGTGTCCAGTTCATTGAGAAAGGAGTAGGTCTTGTCTATTACATATTTGGTATATGGAATGGGATCTGTGCTAATTTCAAACTCTGCTTTTACACATCACCCCACGTCACCTTTCCCCTTAAGGAGGAATAAGTGTGTTTTCTAAATGTGTAACTCTGTTCACATTTGAAATTCAGTTCATGTGTAGCCATGTTTACATTCCCTCTATAAGTGATATATTACAATATTTTTTTTTCTTTGTGGCTCATTTCACTTAGCATCATCATACCTAAAGCCACTCATTATGCTGCTATTGGCCTTATGACGTTGATTTTATGTCTGAGTGACATTCCATTGTATATAAGTACCACAACATCTATATCCATTTTTTTCCCTTTCCTGGGATATTTAAAGTGTACCGAAGTCGAGGTTCTTGTAAACAGAGCAGCCCTAAAGTTTGGTCTGGCTGTGTGTTGTGGATTTTTAGTTTTCCCAAAATACACGTCCATGAGTGGAAGTGTGCTATGCTCTGTAGCTCTGTTTTAGAAAACAACATACAATTCTCCAGAGAGGCTGTTGGCAATTTACATCCTGTCCATCGGCATAACCAGACTCCCTTTTCTCCATGGCCTGTCCTGCATTTGTGGTTTTTACACTATTTGTGGATGGCCCTTTTGACTGGAGGTAAGGGACACTTCTATGTAGTGTGGATTTGCAATGCCTGACGGCTTGCTTGCCCAAAAAGGGCGTATGCAATTTTTCCCGAATATATTCAAGAAAATACACATACTCCCTTTTCGGCCAAGGGCAAAATTGTCGAAGTTCTGTCGCTTTTCATGTGCTTTAAAGACAACTCCAATCTACCTCTTGAAATCTGTTTCCTTCAATTCTGCCTTGCATTCAAATCCTCTTCACTGCCTTACCTCAATATATTTCTGGATGATAGTTGTCCTTTATAACTCTGCAAGTTTGTGAATTGCTGTGCCTCTGATTTCTATTTTTCAACTGGCCTCTTTGTGAGCTGGCTGCAATACCGCAGGATGGCTTTAGTCCCTAGTCTGGTTCTGGGGTGTCAGGCTGAGCCTTTGGTTAATTCTTCTTGCTGATGGGAACCTAGAGTGACATGTGCCCATCCAAACACCTACAGCTAATCTCTCATTTGTTTCCCCTCTTCCTGTTCATCCTCTGCACAATTTGCAAACTGTGCATAACAGGAGGGTAAAGGCGCTGACACTCCAAGTGGGGGGATTTTTAGTAATGCAGATGGAATGGCGAAGCCGAGCATGACAAAAGGAAAAATGAGGTACCTTTTAGAAAACTTTCCCAATTACACAGTGTACCATCCACTGGGTTTCCCATGCATGCTTTAACTGTAGGAAGATTCCCTTAAACTTGGAGAGTTGGGACCACTAGAATGGGTAGTACACAGTATTGCTCTAAGTGGTGTTCTTTTGCTCACACAAACTCAACAATCTTGTCAGCCCCAAGTGTCCAGTTTTATATCTCATCCAGCTGTGGGTGTAAAGGTGGACAATCCAGGTTGCATCACAGGCCCTGAAAGTATTTCTTAAGGCTTTCCCTCTGTTTCACTGTTTTTGCATTTTGCTTTTGAAATTTATTTTTATAAGGGTATTTAGGTGAATTTCAGTGCTGTGTTCATGCCGTTATACACACACATGACTCCTTTATGGAGACATGATAATACATATGTTTTAAAATTCTTGGAGTCAGATATATTCCTCTGCAATGAATAGGGTGTGTTGAGTCGAGTTCATGGTGCGGGGAGTAGGTGATGTCTATTAAATACTTGGTTTATGTAACGATATCTGTGCTAATTTAAAACTGTGGTTTTATGCATCAACTCACCTCGCCTTTCCCGTTAAGAAGGCAGAATATTGTTTTCTAAGTGTGTGACTCTGTTGTGTTTGTAATTCAGTTCATGTGTAGTCATGTGTACATTCCCGCTATGAGTGATAATTTATGATAAGAATAGTTACTCTGTAATCTTTCCTAACTCAGTTCATGTGTAGCCATGTTTACAGGATCTTCATAAGTGATATCTTATGATAAGTTTCATTTTCTGTGTGACTAATTTCACTTAGAATCATCGTACCTGAATACACTCATTTTGCTGCTACAGGTCTTATGACATTGATTTCATGGCTGAGGGATATTCGATCGTATGTAAATAACACAATTTTTTGAACCATTTTAATCTTTCCTGGGATATTTAAGTTGTACGCAAGTTGAGGTTCTTGTAAGCAGTGCAGCCCTAAACTTTGGGGTGGCTCTGTCTTATTGATTTTCAGTTTTCCCAAGGTATATTCCCTAGACTGGAAGTGCCCTTGGCTCTGTAGCTCGGTTGTTTACTTGCTTATGGAACACAATGCACTCCTCCAGTGAGGCAGTTGGCAATTTATATCCCGCCCATCAGCATAACAAGGCTCCCTGTTCTCCAGGGCCTGTCTTGCCTTTCTGCTTTTTATCCATTTTGTGGATGTGCCTTTTGACAGGTGAGAAGTGATACTTCTTTGGAGTGCAGATTTGCATTGCCCGCTTGCTTGCTTGGCCAAAAAGGGCGTATGGGTTTTCTCTTGAATATATTCATGAAAAAACGCATACGCCCTTTTTGGCCTAGTGCATCATTGTGGAAGTAGTGCCCCTCTTGCTGTGCTTTAAAGGCGATTCCAACGTACCTATTGAAATCTGTTTCCTGCTATTCTGTCTCGCTTTCAAGTCTGCCTCATTGCCTTCCGTCAACAGATTTTTGGACGATAGTTGCCCTTTATTACTCTGCCACTTTGTGAAGTGCTGTGCCCCTGAGCTCTGTTTTATAACTGGTTTTTTTATGAGCTGTACGCAAGTCCAATATTTTGGTTCAGGAACTATACTGGTTCCTGGTGGGTGGCTGAGACTTTGGTCAGTTCTTCTTCCTCCCGGGAAAGAAGAGTGACATGTGCCCGTCCAAATGCCTAACAGCTACTCTCTCATTGGTTCTCCCTCTTCCCATTCATCCTCTGGTAAATTGGCAACCTGTGCGAAACAGGAGGTTAAAGGTGCTGTCTCTCCAGGTTGGGAGATTGATAGTAAAGCAGTTGGAAAGTCAAACCTGAGGACCAGGAGAGGGACTATTTGTTGAGTTTTAGAGACCTTTCGTATTCACTGTGTGTCCATTCTCTAGGATTCCCGTACATGTTATAGCTGTAGTAATGTTCCATTCAACCTGGAGTGTTGGGACCCATGGAATGGGTGCCATGCATTATTGCTTTAAACGGTCTGCATTTGCTCACCCAATCTCACCAATCCTCTCAGTCCCATGTGTCCAGCCTTAAGCCACATCCAGCTGTCGTTGTAGATAGGGTCATTCCAAGTTTCATCAGAGACCCTGAAGGAATTGTAAAGAATTTCCCTTTTTTTTTGTTTTTCAAATTCCTTTTTATATTGGGTTTGAGCTGATTCTCGCTGCCATGTTTATGCCAGTCTAGACACACTTGATTCCCAAAAAGAGACATATCAATACATAGGTTTTAAGATTCTCACTACTCAGATATATTCCTCTGTGGGAAATATGGTGTTTTGAGTCCCTTTCACTGAGGAAGGTGTAGGTCTTGTCTATTCCATAGTTGGTTCTTGGAACGGTACGTGTGCTTATATCAACCTCTGGTTTTATGCATCACCCCACCTCTCCTTCCCCCTTAAGCAGGCATAAGAGTGTTTTCTAAATGTGAGACTCTCTTCTCTTTCCTAACTCAGTTCATGTGTAGCCATGTTTACACGATCTTCATAAGTGATATCTTATGATAAGTTTCTTTTTCTGTGTGACTTATTTCACTTAGAATCATTGTACCTGAATCCACTCATTTTGCTGCTCCTGGTCTTATGACATTGTTTTCATGGCTGAGGGATATTCCATCATACGTAAGTACCACAATTTTTTGAACCATTTTTAACTTTCCTGGGATACTTAAGGTGTACCCAAGTTGAGGTTCTTGTAAGCAGTGCAGCCCTAAATTTTGGGGTGGCTCTTTCTTATTGATTTTCAGTTTTCCCATGGTATATTCCCTAGACTGGAAGTGCCCTTGGCTCTGTAGCTCAGTTGTTTACTTGTTTTAGGGAACACAATGCACTCCTCCAGAGAGGCAGTTGGCAATTTACATCCCGGCCATCAGCATAACAAGGCTCCCTGTTCTCCAGGGCCTGTCTTGAATTTCTGGTTTTTACCCTTTTTGTGGATGTCCCTTTGGACCGGTGGGAAGTGATACTTCTTTGTAGTGCAGACTTACATTGTCTGCTTGCTTGCTTGGCCAAAATGGGCGTATGCGTTTTCTCCTGAATATACTTAGGAGAAAACCCATACGCCCTTTTTGGACAAGTGCATCATTGTCGAAGTTGTCCCCCTCTTCCTGTGCTTTAAAGGCGATTCCAACATACGTCTTGAAATCTGTTTCCTGCTATTCTGCCTCACTTTCAAGTCCGCCTCGTTGCCTTCCCTCAACAGATTTTTGGATGATAGTTGTCCTTTATTACTCTGCCAGTTTGTGAATTGCTCTGCCCTATAGCTCCATTTTTTAACTCGTTTTTTGTGAGCTGAACGCAAGTCCCATATTTTGGTTTAGGACCTATACTGGTTCCCGATGGGTGGCTGAGTCTTTGGTTAATTCTTCTTCCTCCTGGGAAATAAGAGTGACATGTGCCCGTCCAAATGCCTAACAGCTACTCTCTCTTTGGTTCTCCCTCTTCCCTTTCATCCTTTGCCAAATTGGCAACCTGTGCGAACCAGGAGGTTAAAGGTGCTGTCTCTCCAAGTTGGGAGATTGATAGTAAAGCTGTTAGAAAGTGAAACTGGAGCACCAGGAGAGGGACTATTCTTTGAGATTTAGAAACCTTTCGTATTCAGAGTGTGTCCATTCTCTAGGTTTCCCATACATGTTATAGCTGTAGTAATATTCCCTACAACCTGGAGAGTTGGGACCCATGGAATGTGTGCCATGCATTATAGTTTTAAAGGGTCTGTTTGCTCACGAATCTCACCAATCCTCTCAGTCCCATGTGTCCAGCCTTATGCCACCTCCATCTGTCGTTCTAGATATGGTCATTCCAAGTTTCATCAGAGACCCTGAAGGAATTGTAAAGAATTTCGCTGTTTTTTTTGTTTGTTTTTGAAATTACTTTTTATAGTGGGTTTGAGCTGATTCTCGCTGGCATCTTTATGCCAGTCTACACACACTTGATTCCCTTACGGAGACATATCAATACATAGGTTTTAAGATTCTTACTAGTCAGATATATTCCTCTGCAGGAAATATGGGGTTTTGAGTCCCTTTCACTGAGGAAGGTGTAGGTCTTGTCTATTCCATAGTTGGTTTTTGGAACGGTACCTGTGCTTATATCAACCTCTGGTTTTATGCATCACCCCACCTCTCCTGCCCCCTTAAGCAGGCATAAGAGTGTTTTCTAAATGTGAGACTCTCTTCTCTTTCCTAACTCAGTTCATGGGAAGCCATGTTTACACGATCTTCATAAGTGATATCTTATGATAAGTTTCTTTTTCTGTGTGTCTTATTTCACTTAGAATCATTGTACCTGAATCCACTCATTTTGCTGCTACTGGTCATATGATATTGATTTCATGGCTGAGGGATATTCCCTCGTACGTAAGTACCACAACTTTTTCAACCATTTTTATATTTCCTGGGATATTAAGGTGTACCAAAGTTGAGGTTCTTGTAAGCAGTGCATTCCTAAATTTTGAGGTGGCTCTGTCTTATTGATTTTCAGTTTTCCCAAGGTATATTCCCTAGACTGGAAGTGCCCTTGGCTCTGTTGCTCTGTTGTTTACTTGTTTTAGGGAACACAATGCACTCGTCCAGAGAGGCAGTTGGCAATTTACATCCCGGCGATCAGCATAACAAGGCTCCCTGTTTCAGGGCCTGTCTTGAATTTCTGGTTTTTACCCTTTTTGTGGATGTCCCTTTGGACCGGTGGGAAGTGATACTTCTTTGTAGTGCAGACTTACATTGTCCGCTTGCTTGCTTGGCCAAAATGGGCGTATGCCTTTTCTCCTGAATATACTCAGGAGAAAACACATACGCCCTTTTTGGACAAGTGCATCACTGTCGAAGATGTGCCCCTCTTCCTGTGCTTTAAAGGCGATTCCAACATACCTATTGAAATCTGTTTCCTGCTATTCTGCCTCACTTTCAAGTCCGCCTCGTTGCCTTCCCTCAACAGATTTTTGGATGATAGTTGTCCTTTGTTACTCTGCCAGTTTGTGAATTGCTCTGCCCTATAGCT
This sequence comes from Mesoplodon mirus, assembly GCF_964341445.2. NCBI lineage: Eukaryota > Metazoa > Chordata > Mammalia > Artiodactyla > Ziphiidae > Mesoplodon > Mesoplodon mirus. The sequence continues at coordinate 92,746 of NW_028295001.1, read as the reverse complement.
CCATTTTTTAACTCGTTTTTTGTGAGCTGAACGCAAGTCCCATATTTTGGTTTAGGACCTATACTGGTTCCCGGTTGGTTGCTGAGACTTTGGTTAATTCTTCTTCCTCCCGGGAAATAAGAGTGACATGTGCCCGTCCAAATGCCTAACAGCTACTCTCTCTTTGGTTCTCCCTCTTCCCTTTCATCCTTTGCCAAATTGGCAACCTGTGCGAAGCAGGAGGTTAAAGGTGCGGTCTCTCCAAATTGGGAGATTGATAGTAAAGCAGTTAGAAAGTGAAACTGGAGCACCAGGAGAGGGACTATTCTTTGAGATTTAGAAACCTTTCGTATTCACAGTGTGTCCATTCTCTAGGTCTCCCATACATGTTATAGCTGTAGTAATATTCCCTACAACCTGGAGAGTTGGGACCCATGGAATGGGTGCCATGCATTATTGCTTAAAGTGTCTGCATTTCCTCACGAATCTCACCAATCCTCTCAGTCCCATGTGTCCAGCCTTATGCAACCTCCAGCTGTCGTTCTAGATAGGGTCATTCAAAGTTTCATCAGAGACCCTGAGGAATTGTAAAGAATTTCGCTGATTTTTTGTTTTGTTTTTGAAATTCCTTTTTATAGTGGGTTTGAGCTGATTCTCGCTGCCATCTTTATGCCTGTCTACACACACTTGATTCCGTTACGTAGACATATCAATACATAGGTTTTAAGATTCTTACTAGTCAGATATATTCCTCTGCGGGAAATATGGGATTTTGAGTCCCTTTCACTGAGGAAGGTGTAGGTCTTGTCTATTCCATACTTGGTTTTTGGAACGGTACCTGTGCTTATATCAACCTCTGGTTTTGTGCATCAGCCCACCTCTCCTTCCCCCTTAAGCAGGCATAAGAGTGTTTTCTAAATGTGAGACTCTCTTCTCTTTCCTAACTCAGTTCATGTGTAGCCATGTTTACAGGATCTTCATAAGTGATATCTTATGATAAGTTTCTTTTTCTGTGTGACTTATTTCACTTAGAATCATTGTACCTGAATCCACTCATTTTGCTGCTCCTGGTCTTATGACATTGTTTTCATGGCTGAGGGATATTCCATCATACGTAAGTACCACAATTTTTTGAACCATTTTTATCTTTCCTGGGATACTTAAGGTGTACCCAAGTTGAGGTTCTTGTAAGCAGTGCAGCCCTAAATTTTGGGGTGGCTCTGTCTTATTGATTTTCAGTTTTCCCAAGGTATATTACCTAGACTGGAAGTGTCCTTGGCTCTGTAGCTCTGTTGTTTACTTGTTTTAGGGAACACAATGCACTCCTCCAGAGAGGCAGTTGGCAATTTACATCCCGGCCATCAGCATAACAAGGCTCCCTGTTATCCAGGGCCTGTCTTGAATTTCTGGTTTTTACCATTTTTGTGGATGTCCCTTTGGACCGGTGGGAAGTGATACTTCTTTGTAGTGCAGACTTACATTGTCTGCTTGCTTGCTTGGCCAAAATGGGCGTATGCGTTTTCTCCTGAATATACTTAGGAGAAAACCCATACGCCCTTTTTGGACAAGTGCATCATTGTCGAAGTTGTGCCCCTCTTCCTGTGCTTTAAAGGCGATTCCAACATACGTCTTGAAATCTGTTTCCTGCTATTCTGCCTCACTTTCAAGTCCGCCTCGTTGCCTTCCCTCAACAGATTTTTGGATGATAGTTGTCCTTTATTACTCTGCCAGTTTGTGAATTGCTCTGCCCTATAGCTCCATTTTTTAACTCGTTTTTTGTGAGCTGAACGCAAGTCCCATATTTTGGTTTAGGGCCTATACTGGTTCCCGATGGGTGGCTGAGTCTTTGGTTAATTCTTCTTCCTCCTGGGAAATAAGAGTGACATGTGCCCGTCCAAATGCCTAACAGCTACTCTCTCTTTGGTTCTCCCTCTTCCCTTTCATCCTTTGCCAAATTGGCAACCTGTGCGAACCAGGAGGTTAAAGGTGCTGTCTCTCCAAGTTGGGAGATTGATAGTAAAGCAGTTAGAAAGTGAAACTGGAGCACCAGTAGAGGGACGATTCGTTGAGATTTAGAAACCTTTCGTATTCACAGTGTGTCCATTCTCTAGGTTTCCCATACATGTTATAGCTGTAGTAATATTCCTTACATCCTGGAGAGTTGGGACCCATGGAATGTGTGCCATGCATTATTGCTTTAAAGGGTCTGCATTTGCTCACCAGTCTCACCAATCCTCTCAGTCCCATGTGTCCAGCCTTATGCCACCTCCAGCTGTCGTTCTAGATAGGGTCATTCCATGTTTCATCTGAGACCCTGAAGGAATTGTAAAGAATTTCGCTGTTTTTTTTTTTGTTTTGTTTTGTTTTTGAAATTACTTTTTATAGTGGGTTTGAGCTGATTCTCGCTGGCATCTTTATGACAGTCTACACACACTTGATTCCCTTACGGAGACATATCAATACATAGGTTTTAATATTCTTACTAGTCAGATATATTCCTCTGCGGGAAATATGGGGTTTTGAGTCCCTTTCACTGAGGAAGGTGTAGGTCTTGTCTATTCCATAGTTGGTTTTTGGAACGGTACCTGTGCTTATATCAACCTCTGGTTTTATGCATCACCCCACCTCTCCTGCCCCCTTAAGCATGCATAAGAGTGTTTTCTAAATGTGAGACTCTGTTCTCTTTCCTAAGTCAGTTCATGTGTAGCCATGTTTACAGGATCTTCATAAGTGATATCTTATTATAAGCTTCTTTTTCTGTGTGACTTATTTCACTTAGAATCATCGTACCTGAATCCACTCATTTTGTTGCTACTGGTCTTATGACATTGGTTTCGTGGCTGAGGGTATTCCATCGTACGTAATTACCATAATTTTTTGAACCATTTTTATATTTCCTAGGATATTTCAGGTGTACCCAAGTTGAGGTTCTTGTAAGCAGTGCAGCCCTAAATTTGGGGGTGGCTCTGTCTTAATGATTTTCAGTTTTCCCAAGGTATATACCCTAGACTGGAAGTGCCCTTGGCTCTGTAGCTCTGTTGTTTACATGTTTTTGGGAACACAATGCACTCCTCCAGAGAGAAAGTTGGCAATTTACATCCCGCCCAACAGCATAACAACGCTCCCTGTTCTCCAGGGCCTGTCTTGCCTTTCTGGTTTTTACACATTTTGTGGATGTCCCTTTTGACCGGTGGGAAGTGATACTTCTTTGTAGTGCAGATTTGCATTGCCCGCTTGCTTGCTTGGCCAAAAAGGGCGTATGCGTTTTCTCCTGCATATGTTCAGGAGAAAATGCATACGCCGTTTTTGGCCAAGTGCATCATTGACGAAGTTTTGCCCCTCTTCCTGTGCTTTACATGTGATTCCAACGTACCTCTTGAAATCTGTTTCCTGCTATTCTGCCTCGCTTTCAAGTCTGCCTCGTTGCCTTCCCTGAACAGATTTTTGGATGATAGTTGTTCTTTATTACTTTGCCAGTTTGTGAATTGCTGTGCCCTTGAGCTCCATTATTCAACTCGTTTTTTGTAGCTGAACGCATGTCCAAAATTTCGGTTCAGGACCTATACTGGTTTCCAGTGGGTGGCTGCCACTTTGGTTAATTCTTCTTCCTGCCGGGAAATTAGAGTGACATATGCCCGTCCAAATGCCTAACAGCTACTCTCTCATTGGTTCTCCCTCTTCCCTTTCATCCTCTGCCAAATTAGCAACCTGTGAGAATCAGGAGGTTAAAGGGGCTGTCTCTCCAAGTTGGGAGATTGATAGTAAAGCAGTTGGAAAGTGAAACTGGAGCACCAGGAGAGGGACTATTCATTGAGTTTTAGAGACTTTTACTATTCACTGTGTGTGCATTCTCTAGGTTTCCCGTACATGTTATAGCTGTAGTAATATTCCCTTCAACCTGGAGAGTTGGGACCCATGGAATGGGTGCCATGCATTTTTGCTTTAAAGGGTCTGCGTTTGCTCACCCAATCTCACCAATCCTCTCATTCCCAAGTGTCCAGCCTTATGCCACATCCAGCTGTAATTGTAGACAGGGTCATTCCAGGTTTCATCAGAGACCCTGAAGGAATTGTAAAGAATTTCACTGTTTTTTTGTTTTGTTTTTTAAATTCCTTTTTATAGTGGGTTTGAGCTGATTCTCGCTGCCATATTTATGCCAGTCTAGACACACTTGATTCCCTTATGGAGACATATCAATACATAGGTTTTAAGATTCTTACTAGTCAGATATATTCCTCTGCGGGAAATATGGGGTTTTGAGTCCCTTTCACTGAGGAAGGTGTAGGTCTTGTCTATTCCATAGTTGGTTTTTGGAACGGTACCTGTGCTTATATCAAACTCTGTTTTTATGCATCACCCCACCTCTCCTGCCCCCTTAAGGAGGCATGAGAGTGATTTCTAAATGTGAGACTCTGTTCTCTTTCCTAACTCAGTTCATGTGTAGCCATGTTTACAGGAACTTCGTAAGTGATATCTTATGATAAGCTTCTTTTTCTGTGTGACTTATTTCACTTAGAATCATCGTACCTGAATCCACTCATTTTGCTGCTACTGGTCTTATGACATTGGTTTCGTGGCTGAGGGATATTCCATCGTACGTAACTACCATAATTTTTTGAACCATTTTTATATTTCCTAGGATATTTCAGGTGTACCCAAGTTGAGGTTCTTGTAAGCAGTGCAGCCCTAAATTTGGGGGTGGCTCTGTCTTAATGATTTTCAATTTTTCCAAGTTATATTCCCTAGACTGGAAGTGCCCTTGGCTCTGTAGCTCTGTTGTTTACATGTTTTTGGGAACACAGTGCACTCCTGCAGAGAGGCAGTTGGCAATTTACATCCCGCCCATCAGCATAACAAGGCTCCCTGTTCTCCCGGGCCTGTCTTGCCTTTCTGGTATTTACATATTTTGTGGATGTCCCTTTTGACTGGTGGGAAGTGATACTTCTTTATAGTGCAGATTTGCATTGCCTGCTTGCTTGCTTGGCCAAAAAGGGCGTATGCGTTTTCTCCTTCATATGTTCAGGAGAAAATGCATACGCCATTTTTGGCCAAGTGCATCATTGACGAAGTTTTACCCCTCTTCCTGTGCTTTACATGTGATTCCAACGTACCTCTTGAAATCTGTTTCCTGCTATTCTGCCTCGCTTTCAAGTCTGCCTCGTTGCCTCCCCTCAACAGATTTTTGGATGATAGTTGTCCTTTATTACTTTGCCGGTTTGTGAATTGCTGTGCCCTTGAGCTATATATTTCAACTCATGTTTTGTGAGCTGAACGCATGTGCAAAATTTTGGTTCAGGACCTATACTGTTTCCCGGAGGGTGGTTGCATATTTGGTTAATTCTTCTTCCTGCCTGGAATTTAGAGTGACATATGCCCGTCCAAATGCCTAACAGCATCTCTCTCATTGGTCCTCCCTCTTCCCTTTCATCCTCTGCCAAATTGGCAAACTGTGAGAACCAGGAGGTTAAAGGCGCTGTCTCTCCAAGTTGGGAGATTGATAGTAAAGCACTTGGAAAGTCAAACCGGAGCACCAGGAGAGGGACTATTCGTTGAGTTTTAGAAACATTTTGTATTCACAGTGTGTCCATTCTCTAGGTTTCCTGTACATGTTATAGCTGTAGTAATATTCCCTTAAACATGGAGAGTTCTGACCCATGGAATGGGTGCCATGCATTATTGCTTTAAACGGTCTGCATTTGCTCACCCAATCTCACCAATCCTCTCAGTCCCAAGTGTCCAGCCTTATGCCACATCCAGCTGTCATTGTAGACATGGCCATTCAAGGTTTCATCAGAGACCGTGAAGGAATTGTAAAGAATGTCCCTTTTTTTTGTTTTGTTTTTGAAATTCCTTTTTATAGTGGGTTTGAGCTGATTCTCGCTGCCATGTTTATGCCAGTCTAGACACACTTGATTCCCTTACGGAGACATATCAATACATAGGATTTTAGTTTGTTACTAGTCAGATATATTCCTCTGCGGGAAATATGGGGTTTTGAATCCCTTTCACTGAGGAAGGAATAGGTAGGTCTTGTCTATTCCATAGTTGGTTTTTGGAATGGTACCTGTGCTTATATCAAACTCTGGTTTTATGCATCACCCCACCTCTCCTTTCTCCTTAAGCAGGCATAAGAGTGTTTTCTAAATGTGAGACTCTGTTCTCTTTCCTAACTCAGTTCATGTGTAGCCATGTTTACAGGATCTTCATAAGTGATATCTTATGATAACTTCTTTTTCTGTGTGATTTATTTTACTTAGAATCACCGTACCTGAATCCTCTCATATTGATGCTACTGGTCTTATGACATTGATTTCATGGCTGAGGGATATTCCATCGTACGTAAGTACCACAATTTTTTGAACCATTTTTATATTTCCTGGGATATTTAAGGTGAACCCAAGTTGAGGTTCTTGTAAGCAGTGCAGCCCTAAATTTTGGGGTGGCTCTGTCTTATTGATTTTCAGTTTTCCCAAGGTATATTCCGTAGACTGGAAGTGCCCTTGGCTCTGTAGCTCTGTTGTTTACTTGTTTTACAGAACACAATGCACTCCTCCAGTGAGGCAGTTGGCAATTTACATCCCGCCCATCAGCATAACAAAGCTCACGGTTCTCCAGGGCCTGTCTTGCCTCTCTGGTATTTACACATTTTTTGGATATCCCTTTTGACCAGTGGGAAGTGACAATTCTTTGTAGTGCAGATTTGCATTGCCCGCTTGCTTGCTTGGCCAGAAAGGGCATATGCGTTTTCTCCTGCATATATTCAGGAGAAAACGCATACGCCCTTTTTGGCCAAGTGCATCATTGTCGAAATTTTGCCCCTCTTCCTTTGCTTTACAGACGATTCCAACGTACCTCTTGAAATCTGTTTCCTGCTATTCATCCTCACTTTCAAGTCCGCTTCGTTGCCTTCCCTCAACAGATTTCTGGACGATAGTTGGCCTTTATTACTATGCCTAATTTTGAATTGCTCTGCCGCTGAGCTCCATTTTTCAACTCGTTTTTTGTGAGCTGAATGCAAGTCCAAAATTTTGTTTCAGGAGCTATACTGGTTCCCAGTGTGTGGTTGAGACTTTGGTTAATTATTCTTCCTGCCGGGAAATTAGAGTGACATATGCCCGTCCAAGTGCCTAACAGCTACTCTCTCATTGGTTCTCCCTCTTCCCTTTCATCCTCTCCCAAATTGTCAAACTGTGAGAACCAGGAGGTTAAAGGGTCTGTCTCTCCAATTTGGGAGATTGATAGTAAAGCAGTTGGAAAGTGAAACCGGAGCACCAGGAGAGGGACTATTCGTTGAGTTTTAGAAAAATTTCTTATTCACAGTGTGTCCATTCTCTAGGTTTCCCGTACATGTTATAGCTGTAGTAATAAACCCTTCAACCTGGAGACTTGGAACCCGTGGAATGTGTGCCATGCATTATTGCTTTAAAGGGTCTGCATTTGTTCACCAAATCTCACCAATCCTCTCAGTCCCAAGTGTCCAGCCTTATGCCACATCGAGCTGTCATTGTAGACAGGGACATTCCAGGTTTCATCAGAGACCCTGAAGGAATTGAAAAGAATTTCCCTGTTTTTTTGTTTTGTTTTTTAAATTCCTTTTTATAGTGGGTTTGAGCTGATTCTCGCTGCCATGTTTATGCCAGTCTAGACACACTTGATTCCATATGGAGACATATCAATACATAGATTTTAAGATTCTTACTAGTCAGATATATTCCTCTGTGGGAAATATGGGGTTTTGAGACCCTTGCACTGAGGATGGTGTAGGTAGGTCTTGTCTATTCCATAGTTGGTTTTTGGAACAGTACCTGTGCTTATATCAAACTCTGGTTTTATGCATCACCCCACCTCTCCTTCCCCCTTAAGCAGGCATAAGAGTGTTTTCTAAATGTGAGACTCTGTTCTCTATCCTAACTCAGTTCATGTGTAGCCATGTTTACAGGATCTTCATAAGTGATATCTTATGATAAGCTTCTTTTTCTGTGTGACTTATTTCACTTAGAATCATCGTACCTGAATCCACTCATATTGATGCTACTGGTCTTATGACACTGATTTCATGGCTGAGGGATATTCCATCGTACGTAAGTACCACAATTCTTTGAACCATTTTTATCTTTCCTGGGATATTTAAGGTGTATCCAAGTTGAGGTTCTTGTAAGCAGTGCAGCCCTAAATTTGGGGGTGTCTCTGTCTTATTGATTTTCAGTTTTCCCAAGGTATATTCCCTAGACTGGAAGTGCCCTTGGCTCTGTAGCTCTGTTGTTTACTTGTTTTAGGGGACACAGTACACTCCTCCAGAGAGGCAGTTGGCAATTTCCATCCCACCCATCAGCATAACAAGGCTCCCTGTTCTCCAGGGACTGTCTTGCCTTTCTGGTATTTACCCATTTTGTGGATGTCCCTTTTGACAGGTGGGGAGTGATACTTCTTTATAATGCAGATTTGCATTTCCCCCTTGCTTGCTTGGCTAAAAAGTGCGTATGCGTTTTGTCCTTAATATATTCAGGAGAAAACGTATACGCCGTTTTTGGCCAAGTGCATCATTGTCGAAGTTGTGCCCCTCTTCATGTGCTTTACAGATGATTCCAACGTACCTCTTGAAATCTGTTTCCTGCTATTCTGCCTCGCCTTCAATTCCCCCTCATTGCCTTCCCTCAACAGATTTTTGGACGATAGTTGTCCTTTAATACTCTGCCAGTTTGTGAATTGCTGTGCCCCTTAGCTTCATTTTTCATCTCGTTTTTTGTGAGCTGAACGCAAGTCCACAATTTTGATTCAGGACGTAATCTGGATCCCGGGGGGTGGCTGAGACTTTGGTTAATTCTTCTTTTTGCTGGGAAATTAGAGTGACATATGCCCGTCCAAATGCCTAACAACTACTCTCTCATTGGTTCTCCCTCTTCCCTTTTATCCTCTGCCAAATTGGCAACCTGTGCGAACCAGGAGGATAAAGGAGCTGTCTCTCCAAGTTGGGAGATTGATAGTAAAGAAGTTGGAAAGTAAAACTGGAGCACCAGGAGAGGGACTATTAGTTGAGTTTTAGAAACCTTTCGTATTCACTGTGTGTCCATTCTCTAGGTTTCCCGTATATGTTATAACTGTAGTAATATTGACTTCAACCTGGAGAGTTGGGACAAATGGAATGGGTGCCACACATTATTGCTTTAAAGGGTGTGCATTTGCTCAACCAATCTCACCAGTCCTCTCAGTCCCAAGTGTCCAGCCTTATGCCATATCCAGCTGTCATTGTAGATAGGGTCATTCCAGGTTTCATTAGAGCCCCTAAAGGAATTGTAAAGAATTTCCATGTTTTTTGGGTTTTTTTTGAAATTCCTTTTTATAGTGGGTTTGAGCTGATTCTCACTGCAATGATTATGCCAGTCTAGACACACTTGATTCCATTATGGAAACATATCAATACATAGGTTTTAATATTCTTACTAGTCAGATATATTCCTCTGTGGGAAATATCGTGTTTTGAGTTCCTTTCACTGAGGAAGGTGTAGGTCTTGTATATTCCATATTTGGTTTTTGAAATGGTACGTGTAGTTATATCAAACGCTGGTTTTCTGCAGCACCCCACCTCTCCTTCCCCCTTAAGCAGGCATAAGAGTGTTTTCTAAATGTGAGTCTCTGTTCGCTTTCCTAACTCGGTTCATGTGTAGCCATGTTTAGAGGACCTTCATAAGTGATATCTTATGATAAGTTTCTTTATCTGTGTGACTTATTTCAGTTAGAATCATCGTACCTGAATCCACTCATTTTGCTGCTACCTGTCTTATGACATTGATTTCATGGCTGAGGGATATTCCATCATACGTAACTACCAAAATATTTTAAACCATATTTTATTTCCTGGGATATTTAAGCTGTACCCAAGTTGAGGTTCTTGTAATCAGTGCAGCCCTAAATTTTGGGGTGGCTCTGTCTTATTGATTTTCTGCTTTCCCAAGGTATATTCCCCAGACTGAAAGTACCCTTGGCTCTGTAGCTCTGTTGTTTACTTGTTTTAGGGAACACAATGCCCTCCTCCAGAGAGGCAGTTGGCAATTTACATCCCACCCATCAGCATAACAAGGCTCCCTGTTCTCCAGGGCCTGTCTTGCCTTTTTGGTTTTTACCCATTTTGTGGATGTACCTTTTGACAAGTGGGAAGTGATACTTTGTAGTGCAGATATGCATTGCCAGCATGCTTGCTTGGCCTTAAAAGGGCGTATGCGTTTTCTCCTGAATATATTCAGGAGAAAACACATACGCCCTTTTTGGCCAAGTGCATCATTGTCGATGTTGTGCCCCTCTTCCTGTGCCTGAAATGCGATTCCAACGTACCTCTTGAAATCTGTTTCCTGCTATTCTGCCTCGCTTTCAAGTCTGCCTCGTTGCCTTCCCTCAACAGATTTTTGGACGATAGTTGTCCTTTATTACTCTGCCTGTTTGTGAATTGTTGTGAACAGAGCTACATTATTTAACTCGTTTTTTTTGTGAGCTGAACGCACGTCCAATATTTTGGTTCAGGACCTATACTGGTTCCCGGTGGGTGGCTGAGGCTTTGGTTATTTCTTCTTCTTCCCGCGAAGTAGGAGTGACATGTGCCCTTACATATGTCTAACAGCTACTCTCTCACTGGTCTCCCTCTTCCCTTTCATCCTCTGCCAAATTGGCAACCTGTGCGAACCAGGAGGTTAAAGGTGCTGTCTCTCCAAGTTGGGAGATTGATAGTAAAGCAGTTAGAAAGTCAAATGGGAGCACCAGGAGAGGGACTATTCGTTGAGTTTCAGAATCCTTTCGTATTCACTCTGTGTCCATTCTCTAGGGTTCCCGTACATATTATATCTGTAGTAATATGCCATCAAACCTGGCCTGTTGGGACCAATGGAATGGGTGCCACACATTATTGCTTTAAAGGGTCTACATTTGCTCTCCCAATCTCACCAATCCTCTCAGTCCCAAGTGTCCAGCCTTATGCCACATCCAGCTGTCGTTGTAGATAGGGTCATTCCAGGTTTCATCAGCGACCCTGAAGGTATTGTGTAAGAATTGTTCTGTTTTTATGTTTTGTTTGAATTTCATTTTTATATTGGGTTTGAGCTGATTCTCCCTGCCATGTTTATGTCATACTAGACACACTTAGTTACCTTACGGAGACATATCAATACATAGGTTTTAAAATTCTTACTAGTCAGATATATTTCTCTGCGGGGAATAAGGATGTTGAGTTCCATTCACTGAGGAAGGAGTAGGGCTCGTCTCTTTTGTTTTTGGATTATGGAACGGTATCTTTGCTAATATCAATCTTTTGTTTTGTTCATCTCCCCACCTGTCTTTCCCCTTAAGCAAGTGTTAGAGTGTTTTCTAAATCTGAGACTCTGTTCTCTTCCCTAAATCAGTTCATATGTAGCCATGTTTACATTCCCTTCATAAGTGATATCTTATGTCAGAATGCACCATGGCCCTTGTCATAATAATGCTTCATGACCCCTGTCATCACAATGATCCATGCCCTGGTTATCAAAATGCTCCATGTCCCTTGTCATCAAAATTCTCCACGTACTTGTCATCACAATGCTACATGACACTTCTCATCAAAATGTTACATGCTCTTGTCATCACAATTCTCCATTCTCTTGACATTGCAATGCTCCATGCCCTTGTCATCACAATGATCCATGCCTTTGTCATCACATTGCTCCATGACCCCTGTCATCACATTGCTCCCTGACAACTGTCATCACAATGCTTCATGCCCCTTGTCATTACAGTGCTCCGTGATGCTCAACATCACAATTACCCAAGGTCTTCTCATCACAGTGCTCCACGGTTTTGCCATCACCATGCTCCATGCCTTGTCATCTCAAATCTCAATGTCCCTTGTCCTCACAATTCTCCACGTACTTGTCATTACAATGCTCCATGGCACTTCACATCACAATGTTATATGCTCTTGTCATCACAATACTCCATGCACTTGTCATCGCAATGCTCCATGACCCCTGTCATAGGAAGCTCCATGTGATTTTCATCAAAATGTTTCACGACCAGGGCATTAAAATTCTCAATGGCCCTTGATATCACAATGCTCCATGCCCTTGTCATCACAATGCTCCTTTACTTTGTCACAAAAATCCTCCATAACAATTGGTATCACAATGCTCCATGATATTGTCATCAAACTGGAACATGACATATATCATCACAATGCTCCCTGACAACTTTCTTCACAATAATCCATGACCTTGTCATCACAGTGCTCCATGACCTTGTCATCACAATGTGCCATGCCCATTCTTATCACAATAATCCAAGAAACTTGTCAGACCAATGCTCCATGACACTTTTCATCACAATGCCCCATGAACGCTGTCATCAAAATGCACAATGCCCATCATCATAATGCTTCATGCTATTGTCATCACAATGAAATCAAAAAGATCCATGACATCTGTCACCACAATGCTGCAAACCCTTGTGATCACAATGTCCCATAACACTTGTCATCACAATGCCCCATGACGCTGGTCACCACAGTTATCCATGGGCTTCTCATCACAATGCACCATGACTTTTGTCAACACAATGTTCAATACCCTTGTCAACACAATGCTCTCTGACTATTGACCTCAGTATGCACCGTGCACTCTTTCATGGCAAGGCTCCATGCCTATTTCATCACAATGATCCATGCCCTTTTCATCAAAATGTTCCAAGACACCTGTGATCACAATGCTCCTTGCACTTGTCATCACAAAGCTCCATGACGAATGTCATCAGCATGCTCCATGGCCTTCTCATCATAATGTTCCATGCCCTTGTCATCACAATGCTCCAAGACCCCTGTAATCAAAATGATCCCTGCGACTTTTCATCAGAATGCTCCATGAGACTTGTCATCACAAGGTTCCATGGTCTTCACATCACAGTGCTCCAGGACCTTGTCATCACAGTGCTCCATTCCCTTGTCATCACAATGCTCCATGAACCCTGTCATCACAATAATCCATGAATATTTTCAGCCCAATGCTCTACGAAATTCTCATCACAATGCACCATAGCCCATATCACCACAATGCTCCATGACCACTGTCATCAAAACACTCCGTGACGGGCCTCCCTGGTGGCGCAGTGGTTGAGAGTCCGCCTGCCGATGCAGGGGATACGGGTTCGTGCCCCGGTCTGGGAGGATCCCATATGCCGCGGAGCAGCTGGGCCCGTGAGCCATGGCTGCTGAGCCTGTGCGTCCGGAGCCTGTGCTCCGCAACGGGAGAGGCCACAACAGTGAGAGGCCCACGTACAGCAAAAAAAAAAAAAAAAAAAAAAAAAAAAAAAAACACTCCATGACACCTGACAACACAATGATCCGGGACACTTGTCATCACAATGCTACATTCCCTTGTCATCACAATGCTCCATGACCCTTGTCATCACAACACTCCATGAACATTTTCAGCCCAGTGCTCCATGACCCTTGTCATCACAATGATCCATGCCCTTTTCATCCCAATGCTCCATGACACCTGTATTCACAATGCTCAATAACGCTTGTCATCACAGTGCTCCATGACACCTGTAATCACAATGCTCCATGCCTTTGTCAGCAAAATGCTACATGACCTTGTCATTACAATACTCTATGCACTTGTCATCACAATACTCCATTTCCATTGTCATCACAATCCTCCATGAACCTTGGGATCACATTGCTTCCTGCCATTGTCATCACAATGCTCCATGCTCCTTGAAATCAAAATGATCCATGACCTCTGTCATCACAATGCTCCAAAACCTTGTGATCACAATGTTCCATAACACCTGTCATCCCAACGCTCCATGATGCCTGTCATCACAATAATCCATGCCCTTTTCATCACAATGCTCCATGATCTTTGTCATCAAAATTCTCAATACACTTGTCATCAAAATGCTCCCTGACACTTGTCATCAGAATGCTCCTTGAAACCTGTCACGAAAAGGCTCCATGCCGTTTTCATCACAATACACCATGCCGTTTTCATCACAATGGTCCTGGCCATTTTCATCAAAATCCTCCACAAGCTTGTCATCAGAATGCTCCATGACCCTTGTCATCACAATTCTCCATGCACTTGTCAGCACAATGCTCCCTGACCATTGTCATCACAATGCTCCAAGCCATTGTCATCACAATGCTCCATTACATTTGTCATCAGAATTCTCCACGACACTTGGCATCCCAATGCTCCATGCCATTGTCATCACAATGGGCCATTCCAAATGTCATTGCAATAATCCATGAAACATATTAGACCAATGTTCCATGCCCTTGTCATCACAATGCTCCATGCCCTTGTTATCACAATGCTCCATGACCCCTGTCATCACAATGCTCCCTGACTCCCGTCATCACAATGCTTCATGACCTTTGTCATCACAATGTTCCATGTCGTCGTCATCAACAGTCTCTGACCTTTTTAACCACAATGCTCCATGAAATTTTCATCACAATGCTCTTTGACCCTTGTCATCACAGTGCACCATGCGATTGTCATCACAGTGCTTCACAACCTTGTCATCACATTCTCCTTAAAATTTGTCATCACAATGTTCCATGCACTTCTCATCAAAATGCTCTCTCACAACTGATATCACAATGCTACATCAATATTTGTCACAATACTCCCTCACCCCTGTCATCACAATGTTCCATGACTCCTGTCATCACAATGCTACATGCACTTATCATCACAATGTTCGATGACCCCTGACATCACAATGTACCATAACACCTGTCATCAAAATATTCCATGACACTTTTAATCAAATTGCTCCATGACGCTCTTATCACAGTGCTCCCTGCCCTTCTCATCACAATGCACAACGCCCTTGCTATCAAAATGCTCCATGACATTTTCATCACAAAGATCCATGACCCTTGGCATCACAATGCTCCATGTCATTGTCATCACAATGCTCCATGAACGCTCTCATCACTTTGCTCCATGCCCTTGCCTTCACAAAGCTCCATGACACATGTCATCAGGAATGCTCCATGGCATTCTCATCACAATGCTCCACGCCCTTGCCATCAGAATGCTCCATTACACCTGACATAACAATTCTCCATGACCCCTGCCATCACGATGTTCCATGGCTAAGTCATCACAAAGCTCCATGATCCTTCTCATCACAGTGCTCCAGGAACACTGTGATCACAATGCTCTATGCCGCTTTTCATCTCAATGATCCATGAACCCTGTCATCACAATGCACCATGCCCATCATCATAATGCTTCATGCTATTGTCATCACAATGAAATCAAAATGCTCCATGACCTCTGTCATAACAATGCTCCAAACCCTTGTGATCACAATATTACATATCACTTGTCATCACAATGCCCCATGATGCTCGTCATCACAATTATCAATGGACTTCTCATCACAATGCTCCATGACCTTTGTCCTGACAATGCTCAATACACTTGTCATCAACATGCTCCCTGACACTTGTTGTCAGTATGCTCCTTAAATCCTGTCATGACAAGGCTCCATGCCTTTTTCATCACAATGAACCATGCCCTTCTCATCACAATGCACCACACACTTGTCATCAAAATGCTCCATGACCTTTGTCATCACAAAGCTCCATGACCCTTGGCATCACAATGCTCCATGTCATTGTCATCACAATGCTCCATGAACTCTCTCATGACATTGCTCCATGACATGTCATCACAAAGCTCCATGACACTTGTCATCACAATGCTCGATGCCCGTCTCATCACAATTCTCCATGCCCTTGTCATTACAATCCTCCATGACCCATGTATAACAGTGTTCCGTGCCCTTGTCATCACAATTCTCCATGCCCACCCTCATCACAATAATCCATGAAACTTTTCAGACCAATGCTCAATGCCCTTCTCATCACAATGCTCCATTACCTCTGTCATAACAATGCTCCATGACCCGTGCCATCACAATGTTCCATGGCCTTGTCATCACAAGGCTCCATGACCCTTGTCATCACAATGCTCCAAGACCCCTTTAATCACAATGCTCCATGCCCTTGTCTTCACAAAGCTCCATAACACATGCCATCAGAATATTCCATGGCCTTCTCTTCACAATGATCCATGCCCTTGTCATGACGATGCTGCAAGACCCCTGTAATCACAATGCTCCATGCCCCTTTTCATCTCAATGCTCCATGTACCCTGTAATCAAAATGCACCATGCCCACCATCATAATGCTTCAGGCTCTTGTCATCACAATGAAATCATATTTCTCCATGACCACTGTCATCATAATGCTCCAAACCCTTGTGATCACACTGTTCCTTAACACTTATCATCACAACACCCTATGACGCTCATCATCACAATTATCCTTGGTCCTCTCATCACAATGCTCCATGATCTTTGTCATCACAATTCTCAATAAACTTGTCATCACAATGCTCCCTGACACTTGTCGTCAGTATGCTCCTTGAACCCTGTAATGACATGGCTCCATGCCTTTTCATCACAATGAACCATGCCCTTTTCATCACAATGCTCCAAGACCCCTGTAATCACAATGCTCCATGCCCTTGTCATCACAAAGCTCCATGACGCATGTCATCAGAATGCTCCATGGCCTCCTCCTAACAGTGCTCCATGTGCTTGTCATCACAATGCTCCAAGTCCCGTGTAATCACAATGCTCCATGCCCCTTTTCATCACAATGCTCCATGAGACTTGTCATCACAAGTCTCCATGGTCTTCCCATCACAATGCTCCAGGACCTTGTCATCACCATGCTCCATTCCCTTGTCATCAAAATGCTCCATGACCCCTCTCATCACAATACTCCATGAACATTTTCAACCCAGTGCTCCATGAACTTCTCATCACAATGCTCAATGACAAATATCATCAAAATACTCCATGACCACTGTCATCACAACACTCCATGACACATGACAACACAATGACCCGGGACTCTTGTCATCAAAATGCTCCATTTCCTACTCATCACACTGCTCCATGACCCCTGTCATCACAGTACTCCATGAACATTTTCAGCCCAATGATCCATGACCCTTGTCATCACAATCATCCATGACTTTGTCATCCCAATTCTCCATGACCCTTTTAATCACAATGCTCCAAGAACCCTTAATCAAAATGCTCCATGCCCCTGTCATCACAAAGCTCCATGACGCATGTCATCAGAATGTTCCATGGCCTTCTCATCAATATGTTCCATGCACTTGTCATCACAATGCTCCCAGACCCCTGTAATCACAATGCTCCATGCCTCTTTTCATCTCAATGCTCCATGAACCCTGTCATCACAATGCATCATGCACATCATCATAATGCTTCCGGCTATTTTCAGCACAATAAAATCAAAATTCTCCATGACCTCTGTCATCACAATGCTCCATGACCCCTGTCATCACAATACTCCATGAACATTTTCAACCCAGTGCTCCATGAACTTCTCATCACAATGCTCAATGACAAATATCATCAAAATACTCCATGACCACTGTCATCACAACACTCCATGACACATGACAACACAATGACCCGGGACTCTTGTCAACAAAATGCTCCATTTCCTACTCATCACAATGCTCCATGACCCCTGTCATCACAGTACTCCATGAACATTTTCAGCCCAATGATCCATGACCCTTGTCATCACAATCATCCATGACCTTGTCATCCCAATTCTCCATGACCCTTTTAATCACAATGCTCCAAGAACCCTTAATCAAAATGCTCCATGCCCCTGTCATCACAAAGCTCCATGACGCATGTCATCAGAATGTTCCATGGCCTTCTCATCAATATGTTCCATGCCCTTGTCATCACAATGCTCCCAGACCCCTGTAATCACAATGCTCCATGCCTCTTTTCATCTCAATGCTCCATGAACCCTGTCATCACAATGCATCATGCCCATCATCATAATGCTTCCGGCTATTGTCAGCACAATAAAATCAAAATTCTCCATGACCTCTGTCATCACAATGCTCCATGACCCCTGTCATCACAATACTCCATGAACATTTTCAGCCCAATGCTCCATGACACTTGTCTGCACAATGATCCATGTCCTTGTCATCCAAATTCCGCATGACCCATGTATTCACAATGCTCCGTGATGCTTCTCATCACAGTGCTCCATGACACCTGTCATCACAATGCTCCAGGCCTTTGTCAGCAAAATGCTACGTCACCTTTTCATTACAATGCTCTATGGGCTTGTCATCACAATACTCAATTACCATTGTCATCACAATCCTCCATGAACCTTAGGATCACATTGCTTCATGCCCTTGACATCACAATGCTCCATGCTCCTTGAAATCAAAATGATCCATGGCCTCTGTCATTGAAATGCTCCAAAACCTTTTGATCACAATGTTCCAAAACACTTGTCATCACAACGCTCCATGATGCCTGTCATCACAATACTCCATGCCCTTTTCATCACAATGTTCCATGAAAATTGTCATCACAATTCTCAATACACTTGTCATCACAATGCTCCCTGATACTTGTCGTCAGAATGCTCCTTGAAACCTGTCATGAAAAGGCTCCATGCCTTTTGCATCACAAAGCCCCATTCCATTTCCTTCACAATGTTCCATGCCATTGTCTTCAAAATACTCCTCAAGCTTGTCATCAGAATGCTCCATGACCCATGTCATCACAATTTTCCATGCACTTGTCAGCACAATGCTCCCTGACACTTGTCATCACAATGATCCAAGCCATTGTCATCACAATGCTCCATTACCTCTGTCTTAACAATGCTCCATGACCCCTGCCATCAAAATGTTACACGGCCTTGTCATCACAAGGCTCCATGAAACTTGTCATAACAATGCCCCATGACGCTCGTCATCACAATTATCCATGGTCTTCTCATGACAATGTTCCATGATCTTTGTCATCACAATGCTCAAAACATTTGTCATCACAATGCTCCATGACAGTTGTCGTCAGTATGCGCCTTGAACCATGTCATTACAAGGCTCCATGCCTTTTTCATCAAAATAATCCATGCCCTTTTCATCACAATGCTCCAAGATCCCTGTAATCACAATGCTTCCTACCCTTGTCATCACAAAGCTCCATGACGCATGTCATCAGAATGCTCCATGGAATTCTCATCACCATGATTCATGCCCTTGTAATCACAATGCTCCAAGACCCCTGTAATCACAATGCTCCATGCCCCTTTTCAACAGAATGCTCCAAGAGACTTCTCATCAAAAGTCTCCATGGTCTTCTCATCACAATGCTCCAGGACATTGTCATCACCACGCTCCATTCCCTTGTCATCGCAATGCACCATGACCAATATCATCACAATTCTCCATGACCACTGTCATCACAACACTCCATGACACCTGACAACACAATGATCTGAGACTCTTGTCATCACAATGCTCCATTCCCTAGTCATCACAATGCTCCATGACACTTGTCATCACAATGATAAATGCCCTTGTCATCCCAATGCTCCATAACCCCTGTATACACAATGTTCTGTGACGCTTGTCATCACAGTGCTCCATGACACCTGTCATCACAATGCTCCATGCCTTTGTCAACAAAATGCTACATGACTTTGTCATTACAATGCTCTATGTGCTTGTCATCACAATACTCCATTTCCATTGTCATCACAATCCTCCATGAACCTTCGGATCACATTGCTTCATGCCCTTGTCATCACAATGCTCCATGCTCCTTGAAATCAAAATGATCCATGACCTCTGTCATCACAATGCTCCAAACTCTTGTGATCACAATGTTCCATAACACTTGTCATCACAACGCTCCATGATGCCTGTCATCACAATACTCCATGCCCTTTTCATCACAATGCTCCATGACCTTTGTCATCACAATGCTCAATACACTTGTCATCACAATGCTCCCTGACACTTGTCGTCAGAATGCTCCTTGAACCCTGTCACGAAAAGGCTCCATGACTTTTCATCACAATGCCCCATGCCGTTTACATCACAATGCTCCATTGCATTGTCATCAGAATACTCCAAAAGCTTGTCATCAGAATTCTCCATGACCCTTTTCATCACAAATCTCCATGCACTTGTCAGCACAATGCTCCCTGACCCTTGTCATCACAATGCTCCAAGCCATTGTCATCACAATGCTCCATTACCTTTGTCTTCAGAATCTTCCATGACACTTGGCATCACAATGCTCCATGCCATTGTCATCACAATGGGCCATTACATATGTCATCACAATGCTCCCTGACACCTGTCTTCACAATACTGCATGACCTGGTCATCACAATGCTCCATGTCCTTGTCATCACAATACGCCATTCCAACTCTCATCGCAATAATTCATGAAACTTATTAGACCAGTGTTCCATGACCTTGTGATCACAGTGCTCCATGCCCTTGTTGTCACAATGCTCCATGACCCCTGTCACCACAGTGCTCCGTGACTCCAGTCATCACAATGCTTCATGACCTTTGTCATCACAAAGGTCCATGCCCTCGTCATCAACAGTCTCTGTGACCATTTTAACCACAATGCTTCATGAACTTTTCATCTCAATGCTCTTTGACCCTTGACATCAAAATGCTCTATGCCTTTCTCAGCACAATGCGCCATGACCCTTGTCATCACAATGCTCCAGGCACTTGTCAGCACAATGCTCCATGACACATGTCATCACAAAGCACCATGCGCTTGTCATCACAGTGCTCCACCATCTTGTCATCACAGTGCTCCATAAAGCTTGTCATCACAATGCTCCATGCATTTCTCATCAAAATGCTCTCTCACCACTGATATCACAATGCTACATCACTATTTGTCACAATACTCCCTCACCCGTGTCATCACAATGTTCCATGACTCCTGTCATCACAATGCTACATGCATTTATCATCACAATGTTCGATGACCCATGACATCACAATGTTCCATAACACCTGTCATCAAAATGTTCCATGACACTTTTCATTAAATTGCTCCATGACCCTGTCATCACAATGATCCCTGCCCTTCTCATCAAAATGCACTGTGCCCTTGCCATCAAAAGGCTCCATGACCTTTGTCGTCACAAATATCCATGACCCTTGGCATCACAATGTTCCATGTCATTGTCATCACACTGCTCCATGAACGCTCTCATCACATTGCTCCATGCACTTGTCTTCATAAAGCTCCATGACACATGTCATCAAAATGCTCCATGGCCTTCTCATCACAATTCTCCATGCCCTTATAATCACAATGCTCCATTAAACCTGTCATAACAATGCTCCATGACCACTGCCATCACGATGTTCCATGGCCTTGTCATCACAATGCTCCATGACACTTCTCATCACAATGTTCCAAGACCCCTGTAATCACAATGAACTATGCACCTTTTCATCTCAATGATCCATGAACCCTGTCATCACAATGCACAATGCCCATCATCATGCTTCATGCTATTGTCATCACAATGAAATCAAAATGCTCCATGACCTGTCATAACAATGTTCCTAACCATTGTGATCACAATATTCCATAACACTTGTCATCACAATGCCACATGACGCTCGTCATCACAATTATCCATGGTTTCTCATCACAATGCTCCATGACTTTTGTCATCACAATCCTCAATACACTTGTCATCAAAATGCTCCCTGACACTTGTTGTCTGTATGCTCCTTGAACACTGTCATGACAAGCCTCCATGCCTTTTTCATCACAATGATCCATGCCCTTTTCATCACAATGCTCCAAGACCCCTGTAATCACAATGCTCCATGCCCTTGTCATCACAAATCTCAATGACACATGTCATCAGAATGCTCCTTGGTCTTCTGCTCACAATGATCCATGCCCTTGTCATCAAAATGTGCCAATACCCCTGTAATCAGAATGCTCCATGCCCCTTTTCATCAGTATGCTCCATGAGACCTGTCATCACAAGGCTCCATGGTTTTCTCATCACAATGCTCCAGGACATTGTCAT
The DNA here is from genome assembly GCF_964341445.2 of Mesoplodon mirus. Classification (NCBI taxonomy): domain Eukaryota; kingdom Metazoa; phylum Chordata; class Mammalia; order Artiodactyla; family Ziphiidae; genus Mesoplodon; species Mesoplodon mirus. Next base: position 70,773 of record NW_028295001.1, on the reverse strand, counting down.
CACAATGCTTCACGACGTTGTCATGAAAATTCTCAATGGCCCTTGTCATCATAATGCTCCAAGCCCTAGTCATCACAATGCTCCATTATATTTGTCATCACAATCCTCCATTACATTTGGCATCACAATACTCCGTGCTATTGTCATCGCAATGGACCATGACATATGTCATCACAATGCTCCCTGGCACCTGTCTTCAAAATACTCCATGACCTTCTCTTCACAATGATCCATGCCCTTGTCATCACAATGTACTATGTCCACTGTCATCACAATAATCTATTAAAATTGTCAGACCAATGCTCCATGTCCCTGTCATAACAATGCTCCATGTCCCTGTCATCACAATGCTCCATGCCCTTCTCATCACAATGCTCCATTACTTGCCATCACAAAGCTTCATATCCCCTGACCCATGTATCACAGTGTTCCGTGCCGTTGTCATCACAATGCTCAATGCCCACTCTCATCACAATAATCCATGAAATATTTCAGACCAATGTTCCATGCCCTTCTCATAAAAATGCTCCATTACACCTGTCATAACAGTGCTTCATGAACCCTGTCATCATAATGATCCACGGCTTTGTCATCACAAGGCTCCATGACACTTGTCATCACAATGCCCCATGACGCTCGTCATCACTATTATCCATGGTCTTCTCATCACAATGTTCCATGATCTTTGTCATCACAATTCTCAGTACACTTGTCATCACAATGATCCCTGACACTTGTCGTCAGTATGCTCCTTGAACCCTGTCATGACAAGGCTGCATGCCTTTTTCATCACAATGACCCATGCCCTTTTCATAACAATGCTCCAAGACCCCTGTAATCACAATGCTCCATGCCCTTGTCATCACAAAGCTCCATGACGCATGTCATCAGAATGCTCTATGGCCTTCTCATCACCATGATCCATGCCCTTGTCATCACAATGCTCCAATAACCCTATAATCACAATGGTCCATGCCCCTTTTCAACAGAATGCTCCATGAGACTTCTCAACAAAAGTCTCCATGGTCTTCTCATCACAATGCTCCAGGACTTTGTCATCACCATGCTCCATTCCCTTGACATCTCCATGCTCCATGACCAATATCATCACAATTCTCCATGACCACTGTCATCACAACACTCCATGACACCTGAAACACAATGATCTGGGACTCTTGTCAGCACAATGCTCCATTCCCTATGCATCACAATGCTCAATGACACTTGTCATCACAATGATCATTGCCCTTGTCATCCCAATGCGCCATAACCCCTGTATTCACAATGCTCCATGATGCTTGTCATCACAGTGCTCCATGACACCTGTCATCACAATGCTCCATGCCTTTGTCAGCAAAATGCTACATGACCTTGTCATTACAATGCTCTATGTGATTGTTATCAAAATATTCCATTACCATTGTCATCACAATCCTCCAAGAACCTTGGGATCACATTGCTTCATTCCCTTGTCATCACAATGTTCCATGCTCCTTGAAATCAAAATGATCCATGACCTCTGTCATCACAATGCTCCAAACCCTTGTGATCACAGTGTTCCATAACATTGTCATCACAACGCTCCATGATGCCTGTCATCACAATACTTCATGCCCTTTTCATCACATTTCTCCATGACGTTTGCCATCACAATTCGCAATACACTTGTCATCACAATGCTCCCTGACACTTGTCGTCAGAATGCTCCTTGAACCCTGTCACGAAAAGGCTCCATGCCTTTTTCATCACAATGTCCCATGGCATTTAAATCACAATGCTCCATGCCATTGTCATCAAAATACTCCACAAGTTTGTCTTCAGAATGCTCCATGACCCTTGTAATCACAAATGTCCATGAACTTGTCTGCACAATGCTCCCTGACCCTTGTCATCACAATGCTCCAAGCCATTGTCATCACAATACTCCATTACCTTTGTCATCAGAATCCTCCATGACACTTGGCATCACAATGCTCCATGGCATTGTCATCACAATGCGCCAAGACATATGTCATCACAATGCTCGATGACACCTGTCTTCACAATACTGCATGACCTGGTCATCACAATGCTCCATGCCCCTTTCATCACAATGTGCCATTCCCACTCTCATCGCAATAATTCATGAAATTTATTTGACCAATGTTCCATGCCCTTGTCATCACAATGCTCCATGCCCTTGTTATCACAATGCTCCATGACCACTGTCATCACAATGCTCCGTGACGCCAGTCATAACATTGCTTCATGACCTTTGTCATCAAAATCGTCCATGTCCTCATTATCAACTGTCTCTGTGACCTTTTTAACCACAAATCTCCATGAATTTTCATCACAATGCTCTTTGACCATTGTCATCAAAATGCTCTATGCCTTTCTCAGCACAATGCTCCATGACCATTGTCATCACAATGCTCCATGCGCTTGTCAGCACAATGCTCCATGACACAGATCATCACAATGCACCATGCGCTTGTCATCACAGTGCTCCACAATTTGTCATCACAATGCTCCATGCACTTCTCATCAAAATGCTCTCTCACCACTGATATCACAATGCGACATCACTATTTGTCACAATACTCCCTCACCCATGTCATCAAAATGTTCCATGACTCCTGTCATCACAAGGCTACATGCACTTATTATCATAATGTTTGATGACCCCTGACATCACAATGTTCCATAACACCTGTCATCAAAATGTTCCATGACACATTTCATCCAATTGCTCCATGTCCATGTCATCACAATGCTCCCTGCCCTTCTCATCACAATGCACAACGCCCTTGCCATCAAAATGCTCCATGAACTTTGTCATCACAAAGATCCATGCCCCTTGGCAACACAATGCTCCATGTCATTGCCATCACAATGCTCCATGTACGCCCTCATCACATTGCTCCATGCCCTTGTCATCACAAAGCTCCATGACACTTGTCATCAGAATCCTCCATGGCCTTCTCATCATAATGTTCCATGCCCTTGCCATCACAATGCTCCATTACCACTGTCATAACACTGCACCATTACCCCTGCCATCACGATGTTCCATGGCCTTGTCTTCACAAGGATCCATGACCCTTCTCATCACAATGCTCCACGAACCCTGTAATCACAATGCTCTATGCCCTTTTTCATCTCAATGATCCATGAACCCTGTCATCACTATGCACCATGCCCATCATCATAATGCTTCATGCTATTGTCATCACAATGAAATCAAGATGCTCCATGACCTCTCTCATAACAATGCTCCAAACCCTTGAGATCACTATATTCCATAAGACTTGTCATCACAATTTCACATGACGCTCGTCATCACGATTATCCATGGTCTTCTCATCACAATGCTCCATGACCTTTGTCATCACAATGCTCAATACACTTGTCATCAAAATGCTCCCTGACACTTGTTGTCTGTATGCTCCTTGAACACTGTCATGACAAGGCTCCATGCCTTTTTCATCACAATGATCCATGCCCTTTTCATCAAAATGCTCGAAGACCCATGTAATCACAATGCCCAATGCCCTTGTCATCACAAAGCTCAATGACGCATGCCATCAGAATGCTTCTTGGTCTTCTGCTCACAATGCTCCATGCCCTTGTCATCACAATGTTCCAAGACCCCTGTAATCACAATGCTCCATGCCCCTTTTCATCAGTATGCTCCATGAGATTGTCATCACAAGGCTCCATGGTTTTGTCATCACAATGCTCCAGGACCTTGTCATCACAATGCTTCACGACAGTGTCATGAAAATTCTCAATGGCCCTTGTCATCATAATAATCCAAGCCCTAGTCATCACAATACTCCATTATATTTGTCATCACAATTCTCCATTACATTTGGCATAACAATACACCCTGCCATTGTCATCGCAATGGACCATGACATATGTCATCACAATGCTCCCTGACACCTGTCTTCACAATACTCCATGACCTTCTCTTCACAATGCTCCATGCCATTGTCATCACAATGCACTATGCCCAATGTCATCACAATAAACTATGAAAATTGTCAGACCAATGCTCCATGTCCCTGTCATAACAATGCTCCATGTCCCTGTCATCACAATGCTCCATGCCCTTGTCATCACAATGCTCCATGACTTGTCATCACAATGTTCCTTGATCTTTGTCATCACAATTCTCAGTACACTTGTCATCACAATGATCCCTGACACTTGTAGTCAGTATGCTCCTTGAACCCTGTCATGACAAGGCTGCCTGCATTTTTCATCAGAATGTTCCATGCCCTTTTCATAACAATGCTCCAAGACCACTTTAATCACAAGGCTCCATGCCCTTGTCATCACAAAGCTCCATGACGCATGTCATCAGAATGCTCCATGGCCTTCTCATCACCATGATCCATGCCCTTGTCATCACAATGCTCCAAGACCCCTGTAATCACAATGCTCCATGCCCCTTTTCAACAAAATGCTCCATGAGACTTCTCATCAGAAGTCTCCATGGTCTTCTCATCACAATGCTCCAGGACTTTGTCATCACCATGCTCCATTCCCTTGTCATCACAATGCTCCATGACCAATATCATCACAATGCTCCATGACCACTGTCATCACAACACTCCATGACACCTGACAACACAATAATCCGAGACTCTTGTCATCACAATGCTCCTTTCCCTAGTCATCCCAATGCTCCATGACACTTGTCATCAAAATGATCCATGCCATTGTCATCCCAATGCTCCATAACCCCTGTATTCACAATTCTCCATGACGCATGTCATCACAGCGCTCCATGACACCTGTCATCACAATGCTCCATGCCTTTGTCAGCAAAATGCTACATGACCTTGTCATTACAATGCTCTATGTGCTTGTCATCAAAATACACCATTACCATTGTCATCACAATGCTCCATGAACCTTGTGATCACATTGCTTCATTCCCTTGTCATCACAATGCCCCATGCTCCTTGAAATCAAAATGATCCATGACCTCTGTCATCACAATGCTGCAAGCCCTTGTGATCACAATGTTCCATAACACTTGTCATGACAACGCTCCATGATGCCTGTCATCACAATACTCCATGCCCTTTTCATCACAATGCTCCATGACCTTTGTCATCACAATTCTCAATACACTTTTCATCACAATGCTCCCTGACACTTGTCGTCAGAATGCTCCTTGAACCCTGTCACGACAAGGCTCCATGCCTTTTCACCACAATGCCACATGCCGTTTACATCACAATGCTCCATGACATTGTCATCAAAATACTCCACAAGCTTGTCATCAGAATGTTTCATGACACTTGTCATCACAATTCTCCATGCACTTGTCAGCACAATGCTCCCTGACCCTTGTCATCACAATGCTCCAAGCCATTGTCGTCACAATGCTCCATTACCTTTGTCATCAGAATCCTCCATGACACTTGGCATCACAATGCTCCATGGCATTGTCATCACTATGGGCCATTACATATTTCATCACAATGCTCCCTGACGACTGTCTTCACAATACTGCATGACCTGGTCATCACAATGCTCCATGCCCTTGTTATCACAATGCTCCAAGACCCCTGTCATCACAATGCTCTGTCACTCCAGTCATCACAATGCTCCATGACCTTTGTCATCAAAATGGTCCATTCCCTCATCATCAACAGTCTCTGTGACCTTTTTAACCACAATGTTCCTTGAACATTTGATCACAATGCTCTTTGACCCTTGTCATCAAAATTCTCTATGCCTTTCTCAGCACAATTCTCCATGACCCTTGTCATCACAATGCTCCTTGAACGCTGTCATCAAAATACACCATGCCCATCATCATAATGCTTCATGCTATTGTCATCACAATGAAATCAAAATGCTCCATGACCTCTGTCATAGCAATGCTCAAAACGCTTTTGATCACAATATTCCATAACACTTCTCATCACAATGACCCATGACGCTCGTCATCACAATTATCCATGGTCTTCTCATCACAAAGTTCCATGACCTTTGTCATCACAATGCTCAATACACTTGTCATCAAAATGCTCCCTGACACTTGTTTTCTGTATGCTCCTTGAAACCTGTCATGACAATGCTCCATGCCTTTTTCATCACTATGATCCATATCCTTTTCATCACAATGCTTCCAGACCCCTGTAATCACAATGCTCCATGCCCTTGTCATCACAAAGCTCAATGACACATGTCATCAGAATGCTCCTTGGCCTTCTGCTCACAATGCTCCATGCCCTTGTCATCACAATGTGGCAAGTCCCCTGTAATCACAATGCTCCATGCCCTTTTACATCAGTATGATCCATGAGACTTGTCATCACAAAGCCTCATGGTTTTCTTATCACAATGCTCCAGGATCTTGTCATCACAATGCTTCACGACCTTGTCATGAAAATTCTCAATGGCCCTTGTCATCATAATGATCTAAGCCCTAGTCATCACAGTGCTCCTTTATATTGGTCATCACAATCCTCCATTACATTTGGAATCACATAACTTCCTGCCATTTTCATCGAAATGGACCATGACATATGTCATCCCAATGCTCCCTGACACCTGTCTTCACAATACTCCATGAGCTTCTCTTCACAATGCTCCATGCCATTGTCATCACCTTGCACTATGTCCACTGTCATCACAATAATCTATGAAATTTGTCAGACCAATGCTCCATGCCCCGGTCATAACAATGCTCCATGTCCCTGTCATCACAATGCTCCATGCCCTTGTCATCACAATGCTCTATGATTTTTCATCACAAAGCTCCATGACCCATGACCCATGTATCACAGTGTTCCGTGCCTTTTCATCACAATGCACCATGCCACTCTCATCACAATACTCCATGAATTATTTCAGACCAATGCTCCATGCCTTCTCATCAAAATGCTCCATTACCCCTGTCATAACAATGCTCCATGACCCCTGCCAGCACAATGTTACACGGCCTTGTCATCAGAAGGCTCCATGAAACTTGTCATCACTTTGCCCCATGACGCTCGTCATCACAATTATCCATGGACTTCTCATCACAATGTTCCATGATCTTTGTCATCACAATGCTCAAAACACTTGTCATCACAATGCTCCATGACAGTTGTCATCAGTATGCGCCTTGAACCATGTCATGACAAGGCTCCATGCCTTTTTCATCACAATAATCCATGCCCTTTTCATCACAATGCTCCAAGATCACTGTAATCACAATGCTCAATGCCCTTGTCATCACAAAGCTCCATGACGCATGTCATCAAAATGCTCCATGGACTTCTCATCACCATGATTCATGCCCTTGTCATCACAATGCTCCAAGACCCCTGTAATCACAATGCTCCATGCCCCTTTTCAACAGAATGCTCCATGAGACGTCTCATCAAAAGTCTCCATGGTCTTCTCATCACAATGCTCCAGGACATTGTCATCACCATGCTCCATTCCCTTGTCATCGCAATGCACCATGACCAATACCATCACAATTCTCCATGACCACTGTCATCACAACACTCCATGACACCTGACAACACAATGATTCGAGACTCTTGTCATCACAATGCTCCATTCCCTAGTCATCACAATGCTCCATGACACTTGTCATCACAATGATCCATGCCCTTGTCATCCCAATGATCCATAACCCCTGTATACACAATGCTCTGTGACTCTTGTCATCACAGTGCTCCATGACAACTGTCATCACAATGTTCCATGCCTTTGTCAGCCAAATGCTACATGACATTGTCATTACAATGCTCTATGTGCTTGTTATCACAATACCCCATATCCATTGTCATCACAATCCTCCATGAACCTTGGGATCACATTGCTTCATTCCCTTGTCATCACAATGCTCCATGCTCCTTGAAATCAAAATGATCCATGACCTCTGTCATCACAATGCTCCAAGCCCTTGTGATCACAATGTTCCATTACACTTGTCATCACAACGCTCCATGATGCCTGTCATCACAATACTCCATGCCCTTTTCATCACAATTCTCCATGACCTTTGTCATCACAATGATCAATACACTTGTCATCACAATGCTCCCTGACTGTTGTCGTCAGAATACTCCTTGAACCCTGTCACGAAAAGGCTCCATGCCTTTTCATCACAATGCCCCATGCCGTTTACATCACAATGCTCAATTTCATTGTCATCAGAATACTCCACAAGCTTGTCATCAGAATATTCCATGACCCTTGTCATCACAAATCTCCATGCACTTGTCAGCACAATGCTCCAAGCCATTGTCATCACAATGCTCCATTACATTTGTCATCAGAATCCTCCATGACACTTGGCATCACAGTGCTCCATGCCATTGTCATCACAATGGGCCATTACATATGTCATCACAATGCTCCCTGACACCTCTCTTTACAATAATGCATGACCTGGTCATCACAATGCTCCATGACCTTGTCATCACAAGGTGCCATACCAAATGTCATCGCAATAATCCATGAAACATATTAGACCAATGTTCCATGCCCTTCTGATCAAAATGCTCCATGCCCTTGTTGTCACAATGCTCCATGACCCCTGTCATCACAATGCTCCGTGACTCCAGTCATCACAATGCTTCATGACCTTTGTCATCACAATGGTCCATGCCCTCGTCATCAACAGTCTCTGTGACCATTTTAACCACAGTGCTTCATGAACTTTTCATCTCAATGCTCTTTGACCCTTGTCATCAAAATTCTCTATGCCTTTCTCAGCACAATTCTCCATGACCCTTGTCATCACAATGCTCCATGCGCTTGTCAGCACAATGCTCCATGACACATGTCATCACAATGCACCATGCGCTTGTCATCACAGTGCTCCACCATCTTGTCATCACAATGATCCTTAGAACTTGTCATCACAATGCTCCATGCACTTCTCATCAAAATGCTCTCTCACCACTGATATCACAATGCTACATCACTATTTGTCACAGTACTCCCTCATCCCTGTCATCACAATGTTCCATGACTCCTGTCACCACAATGCTACATGCACTTATCATCACAATGTTCGATGACCCCTGACATCACAATGTTCCATAACACCTGTCATCAAAATGATCCATGACCCTTTTCATCAAAATGCTCCAAGACCCCTGACATCACAATGTTCCATAACTCCTGTCAACAAAATGTTCCATGACACATTTCATCCAATTGCTCCATGACCCTGTCATCACAATGCTCCCTGGCCTTCTCATCACAATGCACAACGCCCTTGCCATCAAAATGCTCCATGACATTTGTCATCACAAAGATCCATGACCCTTGGCATCACAATGCTCCATGTCATTGTCATCACAATGCTCCATGAACGCTCTCATCACATGGCTCCATGCCCTTGTCGTCACAAAGCTCCATGACACATGTCATCAAAATTCTCCATAGCCTTCTCATCACAATGTTCCATGCCCTTGCCATCACAATGCTCCATTACCACTGTCATAACATTGCTCCATGACCCCTGCCATCACGATATTCCATGGCCTTGTCATCACAACGATCCATCACCCTTCTCTTCACAATGCTCCAAGAACCCTGTAATCACAATGCTCTATGCCCCTTTTCATTTCAATGATCCATGAACCCTGTCATCACAATGCACCATGCACATCATCATAATGCTTCATGCTATTGTCATCACAGTGAAATCAAAGTGCTCCATGACCTCTGTCATAGCAATGCTACAAACCCTTGTGAATACAATATTCCATATCACTTGTCATCACAATGCCCCATGACGCTCGTCATCACGATTATCCATGGTCTTCTCATCACAATGCTACATGACCATTGTCATCACAATGCTCAATACACTTGTCATCAAAATGCTCACTGACACTTGTTGTCTGTATGCTCCTTGAACACTGTCATGACAAGGCTCCATGCCTTTTTCATCACAATGATCCATGCCCTTTTCATCACCATGCTCCAAGACCCATGTAATCACAATGCTCCACGCCCTTGTCATCACAAATCTCAATGACACATGCCATGAGGATGCTCCTTGGTCTTCTCCTCAAAATGCTCCATGCTCTTGTCATCACAATGTTCCAAGATCCCTGTAATCACAATGCTCCATGCCCCTTTCCATCAGTATGCTCCATGAGACTTGTCATCACAAGGCTCCATGGTTTTGTCATCACAATGCTCCAGGACCTTGTCATCACAATGCTTCACGACCTTGTCATGAAAATTTTCAATGGCCCTTGCCATCATAATGCTCCAAGCCCAAGTCATCACAATGCTCCATTATATTTGTCATCACAATCCTCCATTACATTTGGCATCACAATGCTCCATGCCATTGTCATCGCAATGGACCCTGACATATGTCATCAGAATGCTCCCTGACACCTGTCTTCACAATACTCCATGACCTTCTCATCACAATGCTCCATGCCCTTGTCATCACAATGCACCATGCCCACTGTCATCACAATAATCTATGAAACTTGTCAAACCAATGCTCCATGCCACTGTCATCACAATGCTCCTTGCCCTTGTCATCACAATGCTCCATGACCCCACTCATCACAATGATTCATAACGTTTGTCATCACAATGGTCCATGCCCGTGTCATCACAAGGCTCTGTGACGTTTGTAACCACAATGCTCCGTGAACTTTTCATCACAATTCTCTGTGACCCTTGTCATCACAATGCTCCATGTCTTTGTGAGAACAATGCTCCATGACCATTGTCATCAAAATGTGCCACACACATTTCATCACAACGGTCCACAACCTTGTCATTGCAATGCTCCACAAATCTTTTAATCACAATGCTCCATGCACTTCTCATCAAAATGCTCTCCCACCAGAGATATCACAGTGTTCCATCACTAGTCATCACAATACTCCCTCACCCCTATAATCACAATGTTCCATGACGCTGTCATCACAGTGCTACATCCCCTTATCATCACAATGTTCCATGACCGCTGACATCACAATATTCCATAACCCCTGTCATCAAAATTCTCCATGACCCTTTTCATCCCAAAGCTCGAAGACCCCTGACATCACAATGTTCTATAACCCCTGCCATCAAAATGTTCCATTACACTTTTCATCAAATTGCTGCATGACCCCGTCATCAAAATGCTCCCTGCCCTTCACATCACAATGCACCATGCCCTTGTCATCAAAATGCTCCATGACTTGTCATCACAAATCTCCATGACCCTTGACATCACAGTGCTCCATGTCATTGTCATCACAATGCTCCATGAACCCTCTCATAACATTGCTCAATGCCCTTGTCATCACAAAGCTCCATGATGCATGTCATCAGAATGTTCCATGGCCTTCTCATCACAATGCTCCATGCCCTTGTCATCACAATGCTCCAAGACCCCTGTAAACACAATGCTCAATGCCCCTTTTCATCTCAATGCTCCATGAACACTGTCATCACAATGCACCATGCCCATCATCATAATGCTTCAGGCTATTGTCATCACAATGAAATCAATATTCTCCATGACCTCTGTCATCATAATGCTCCAAACCCTTGTGATCACAATGTTCCATAAGACTTATCATCACAACACCCCATGACGCTCATCATCACAATTATCCATGGCCTTCTCATCACAATGTTCCATGATATTTGTCATCACAATGCTCAAAACACTTGTCATCACAATGCTCCCTGACACTTGTCGTCAGTATGCTCCTTGAACCCTGTCATGACAAGGCTCCATGCCTGTTTCATCACAATAATCCATGCCCTTTTCATCACAATGCTCCAAGATCCCTGTAATCACAATGCTCCATGCACTTATCTTCACAAAGTTCCATGACACATGTCATCAGAATGTTCCATGGCCTTCTCCTCACAATGCTCCATGCCCTTGTCATCACAATGCTCCATGACACCTGTCATCACAATACTCCATGAACATTTTCAGCCAAGTGTTCCATGACCTTCTCATCACAATGCTTCATGACCAATATCATCACAATGATCCATGACCACTCTCATCACAACACTCCATGACACCTGACAATACAATGATCCGGGACTCTTGTCATCACAATGCTCCAAGACCCCTGTAATCACAATGCTCCATGACCCCTGTCATCACAATACTCCATGAACATTTTCAGCCCAATGTTCCATGACCCTTGTCATCACAATGATCCATGCCTTGTCATCACAAAGCTCCATGACACATGTCATCAGAATTTTAGATGGCCTTCTCATCACAATGTTCCATGCAATTGTCATCACACTGCTCCATGCACTTGTAATCACAATGTGCCTAGACCCCTGTAATCACAATGCTCCATGCCCCTTTACATCAGTATTCTCCATGAGATTTGTCATCACAAGGCTCAATGATTTTCTCAACACAATGTTCCAGGACCTTGTCATCACAATGCTTCACGACCTTGTCATGAAAATTCTCAATGGCCCTTGTCATCATAATGCTCCAATCCGTAGTCATCACAATGCTCCATTATATTTGTCATCACAATCCTCCATTACATTTGGCATCACAATACTCCCTGCCGTTGTCATCTCAGTGGATCTTGACATATGTCATCACAATGCTCCCTGACACCTGTCTTCACAATACTCCATGACCTTCTCTTCACAATGCTCCATGCCATTGTCATCACAATGCACTATGTCCACTGTCATCACAATAATCTATGAAACTTGTCAGCCCAATGCTCCATGCCCCTGTCATAACAATGCTCCATGTCCCTGTCATCACAGTGCTCCAAGAACATTTTCAGCCCAGTGCTCCAAGACCCTTACCATCACAATGATCCATGCCCTTGTCATCCCAATGCTCCATGACCCCTGTATTCACATTGCTCCGTGATGCTTGTCATCACAGTGCCCCATGACACATGTCATCACAATGCTCCATGCCTTTGTCAGCAAAATGCTAAATGACCTTGTCATTGCAATGCTCTATGCGCTTGTCATCACAATACTCCATTTCCATTGTCATTACAGTCCTACATGAACCTTGTGATCACATTGCTTCATGCCCCTGTCATCACAATGTTCAGTACTCCTTGAAAGCAAAATGAACCATGACCTCTGTCATCACAATGATCCAAAACCTTGTGATCACAATGTTCCATAACACTTGTCATAACAATTCTCCATGATGCCTGTCATCACAATACTCCATGCCCTTTTCCTCACAATGCTCCATGACCTTTGTCATCACAATTCTCAATACACTTGTCATCACAATGCTCCCTGACACTTGTCATCAGAATGCTCCTTGAAACCTGTCACGAAAAGTCTCCATGTCTCTTTCATCACAAGGCCCCATGCCGTTTTCATCACAATGCTCCATGCCATTGTCATTAAAATACTCCACAAGCTTATCATCAGAATGCTCCATGACCCTTGTCATCACAATTCTCCATGCACTTTTCAGCACAATGCTCCCTGACCCTTGTCATCACAATGCTCCAAGCCATTGTCATCACAATGCTCCATTACGTTTGTCATCAGAATCCTCCATGACACTTGGCATCACAATGCTCCATGCCATTGTCATCACAACGGGCCATTACATATATCATCACAATGCTCCCTGACACCTGTCTTCACAATACTGCATGACCTGGTCATCACAATGCTCCATGCCCTTGTCATCACAATGTGCCATTCCAACTGTCATCGCAATAATCCATGAAACTTATTAGACCAATGTTCCATGGCCTTGCCATCACAGTGCTCTATGCCCTTGTTATCACAATGCTCCATGACCCCTGTCATCACAATGCTCCGTGACTCCAGTCATCACAATGCTTCATGACCTTTGTCATCACAATGGTCCATGCCCTCGTCATCAACAAACTCTGTGACCTTTTTAACCACAATGCTCCATGAACGTTTCATAACAATGCTCTTTGACCCTTGTCATCAAAATTCTCTATGCCATTCTCAGCACAATGCTCCATGACTCTTGTCATCACAATGCTCCATGCGCTTGTCAGCACAATGCTCCATGACACATGTCATCACAATGCTCCATGACCCCTGTCATCACAATGCTCCGTGACTCGTCATCACAATGCTTCATAATGTTTGTCATCACAATGCTCCATGCCCGCGTCATCACAAGGCTCTGTGACCCTTGTAACCACAATGCTCCTTGAACTATTCATCACAATTCTCTGTGACCGTTGTCATCACAATGCTGCCTGTCTTTGTCAGAACAATGCTCCATGACCATTGTCTTCACAATGTGCCACGCACATTTCATCAGAACGGTCCACAACCTTGTCATTGCAATGCTCTATAAACCTTGAAATCACAATGCTCCATGCCCTTATCATCAAAATGCTCCATTACCCCTGTCATAAAAATGCACCATGACCCTTGCCATCACAATGAACCACGGCCTAGTCATCACAAGGTTCCATGACACTTGCCATGACAATGCTCAAGACCCCTGAAATCACAATGCTCCATGCCATTGTCATCACAAAGCTCCATGACGCATGTCATCAGAATGTTCCATGGCTTTCTCATCACAATGCTCCATGCCCTTGTCATCACAATGCCCCACGTCCCTTGTAATCACAATGCTCCATGCCCCTTTTCATCTCAATGCTCCATGAACCCTGTCATCACAATGCACCATGCCCATCATCATAATGCTTCAGGCTATTGTCATCACAATGAAATCAATATTCTCCATGATCTCTGTCATCATAATTCTCCAAAGCCTTGTGATCACAATGTTCCATAACACTTATCATCACAACACCCCATGACGCTCATCATCACAATTATCCATGGTCTTCTATTAACTATGATCCATGATCTTTGTCATCACAATGCTGAATACACATTTCATTACAATGCTCCCAGACACTTGTCGTCAGTATGCCCCTTGAACCCTGTCATGACAAGGTTCTATGCAATTTTCATAACAGTGACCCTGCCATTTTCATCAAAATGCTCCAATATCCCTATAATCACAACGCTCCATGCCCTCGTCATCACAAAACTCCATGATGCATGTCATCAGAATGCTCCATGGCCTTCTCATCACAATGTTCCATGCCCTAGTCATCACAATGCTCCAAGACCCCTGTAATCACAATGCTCCATGCCCCTTTTCATCAGAATGTTCCGTGAGACTTGTCATCACAAGTCGTCATGGCCTTCTCATCAAAATGCTCCAAGACCTTGTCATCCCCATGCTCCATTCCCTGGTAATCACAATGCTCCATGACCACTGTCATCACAACACTCCATGACACCTGACAACACAATGATCCGGGACTCTTGTCATCACAATGCTCCATTCCCTAGTCATCACAATGCTCCATGCCTTTGTCAGCAAAATGCTACATGACCTTGTCATTATAATGCTCTATGCGCTTGTCATCTCAATACTCCATTTCCATTGTCATCAAAATCCTCCATGAACATTGTGATCACATTGCTTCATGCCCTGGTCAACACAAAGCTCCATGTTCCTTGAAATCAAAATGATCCATGACCTCTGTCTTCACAATGCTCCAAACCCTTGTGATCACATTGTTCCATAACACTTGTCATCACAACGCTCCATGATGCCTGTCATCACAATACTCCATGCACTTTTCATCACAATGCACCATGACCTTTGTCATCACAATTCTAAATACACTTGTCATCACAATGCTCCCTGACACTTGTCATCAGATGCTCCTTGAACCCTGTCAGGAAAAGGCTCCATGCCTTTTTAATCACAATGCCCCATGCCGTTTTCATCACAATGCTCCCTGTCATTGTCATCAAAATACTCCAGAAGCTTGTCATCAGAATGCTTCATGACCCTTGTCATCAAAATTCTCCATGCACTTCTCAACACAATGCTCCATGACCCTTGTCATCACAATGCTCCATGCCATTGTCATCACAATGGGCCATTACATATGTCATCACAATGCTCTCTGACACCTGTTTTCACAATACTGCATGACATGGTCATCACAATGCTCCATGCCATTCTCATCACAATGTGACATTCCAACTGTCATCGCAATAATCCATGCAACTTATTAGACCAATGTTCCATGCCCTTGTCATCACAATGCTCCATGCCCTTGTTATCACAATACTCCGTGACCCCTGTCATCACAATGCTCCGTGACTCCAGTCATCACAATGCTTCATGACCTTTGTCATCACAGTGGTCCATGCCCTCGTCATCAACAGTCTCTGTGTCCTTTTTAACCACAATGCTCGATGAACTTTTCTTCACAGTGCTCTTTGACACTTGTCATCACAGTGCTCCATGCACTTCTCATCAAAATGCTCTCTCACCACTGATATCACAATACTACATCACTATTTGTCACAATACTCCCTCACCCCTGTCATCACAATGTTCCATGACTCCTGTCATCACAATGCTACATGCACTTATCATCACAATGTTCGATGACCCCTGACATCACAATGTTCCATAACACCTGTCATCAAAATATTCCATGACACTTTTCATCAAATTGCTCCATGACCCTGTCATCAGAATGCTCCCTGCCCTTCTCATCACAATGCACAATGCCCTTGACATCAAAATGCTCCATGACCTTTGTCATCACAAAGATCCATGACACTTGGCATCACAATGATCCATGTCATTGTCATCACAATGCTCCATGAACGCTCTCATCATATTGCTCCAGGCCCTTGTCTTCACAAAGCTCCATGACACATGTCATCAGAATGCTCCATGGCCTTCTCATCACAATGCTCCATGCCCTTGCCATCACAATGCTCCATTACCCAAGACATAACAATGCTCCATGACCCCTGCCATCACGATGTTCCATGGCCTTGTCATCACAAAGCTCCATGACCCTTCTCATCACAATGCTCCAGGAACCCTGTAATCACAATGCTCTATGCCCTTTTTCATCTCAATGATCCATGAACCCTGTCATCACAATGCACCATGCCCATCATCATAATGCTTCATGCTATTGTCATCAAAATGAAATGAAAATGTTCCATGACCTCTGTCATAACAATGCTCCAAACCCTTGTGATCACAATATTCCGTAACACTTGTCATCACAAAACTCAATGACGCATGCCATCAGAATGCTCCTTGATCTTCGCCTCACAATGCTCCATGCCCTTGTCATCACAATGTTCCAAGACCCCTGTAATCAAAATGCTCCTTTCCCTTGTCATCAAAAAACTCCATGACGCATGTCACCAGAGTGCTCCATGGCCTTCTCATCACAATGCTCCATGCCCTAGTCACCACAAAGCTCCAAGACCCCTGTAATCACAATGTTCCATTACCCTTTTCATCAGAATGCTCCCTGAGACTTGTCATCACAAGTCTCCATGGTCTTCTCATCACAATGCTCCAGGACCTTGTCATTACCATGCTCCATTCCCTTGTCATCACAATGCTCCATGACACCTGTCATCACAATAATCCATGATTATTTTCATCCCAATGCTCCACGGCCTACTCATCACAATGCTCCATGGCCAATATCTTCACAGTGCTCCATGACCACTGTCATCACAACACTCCATGACACCTGACAACACAATGATCCGGGACTCTTGTCATCACAATGCTCCATTCCCTAGTCATCACAATGCTCCATGACCCCTGTAATCACAACATTCCATGAACATTTTCAGCCCATTGCTCCATGACCCTTTTCATCAAAATGATCCATGCCCTTGTCATCCGAATGCTCCATGACCCCTGTATTCACAATGTTCCGTGACGGTTGTAATCACAGTGCTCCATGACACCTGTCATCAAAATGCTCCATGCCTTTGTCAGCAAAATGCTACATGACCTTGTCATCACAATACTTCATTTCCATTGTCATCACAATCCTCCATGAACATTGGGATCACATTGCTTCATGCCCTTTTCATCACAATGCTCCATGCTCCTTGAAATCAAAATGATCCATGACCTCTCTCATCACAATGCTCCAAACCCTTGTGATCACAGTGTTCCATAACACTTGTCATCACAACGCTCCATGATGCCTGTCATCACAGTACTCCCTGAACTTTTCATCATAATGCTCCATGACATTTGTCATCACAATGCTCAATACACTTGTCATCAAAATGCTCCCTGACACTTGTTGTCTGTATGCTCCTTGAACCCTGTCATGACAAGGCTCCATGCCTTTTTCTTCAAAATGATCCATGCCCTTTTCATCACAATGCTCCAAACCCATGAAATCACATTGCTCGATATCCTTGTCATCACAAATCTCATTGACGCATGCCATCAGAATGCTCCTTGGTCTTCTCCTCACAAGGCTCCATGCCCTTGTCATCACCGTGTTCCAAGACCCCTGTAATCACAATGCTCCATGCCCCTTTTCATCAGTATGCTCCATGAGACTTGTCTTCACAAGGCTCCATGGATTTGTCATCACAATGCTCCAGGACCTTATCATCACCATGCTTCCCGACCTTGTCATGAAAATTTTTAATGGCCCTTGTCATCATAATGCTCCAAGCCCTAATCATCACAATGGTCCATTATATTTGTCATCACAATTCTCCATTATATTTTACATCACAATGCTCGATGCCATTGTCATCGCAATGGACCATGACATATGTCATCACAATGCTCCCTTACACTTGTCTTCACAATACTCCATGACCTTCTCATCACAATGCTCCATGCCCTTGTCATCACAATGCACCATGCCCACTGTCTTCACATTAATCTATGAAACTTTTCAGACCAATGCTCCATGCCCCTGTCATCACAATGCTCCATGCCCTTGTCATCACAATGCTCCATGACCCCTGTCATCACAATGCTCCGTGACTCCAGTCATAACAATGTTTCATCACGTTTGTCATCACAATGGTCCATGCCCGTGTCATCAAAAGACCCTTTGACATTTGTAACCACAATGCTCCATGAATTTTCATCACAATTCTCTGTGACCCTTGTCATCACAATGCTCCATGTCTTTGTCAGAACAATGCTCCATGACCATTGTCATCACAATGTGCCACGTGCATTTCATCACAACTCTCCACAACCTTGTCATTGCAATGCTCCATAAAACTTGTAATCACAATGCTCCATGCACTTCTCATCAAAATGCTCTCTCACCAGAGATATCACAATGTTCCATCACTAGCCATCACAATACTCCCTCACCCCTGTAATCACAATGTTCCATGACCCTGTCATCACAATGCTACATCCCCTTATCATCACAATGTTCCATGACCCCTGCCATCACAATGTTCCATAACACCTGTCATCAAAATGCTCCATGACCCATTTCATCCCAAAGCTCAAAGACCCCTGACATCACAATATTCTATAACCCCTGACATCAAAATGTTCCATTACAATTTTATCAAATTGCTGCAGGACCCGGTTATCAAAATGCTCCCTGCCCTTCTCATCACAATGCACCATGCCCTTGTCATCAAAATGCTCCATGACTTGTCATCACAAAGCTCCATGAGGTTTTGGAATCACAATGCTCCATGTCATTGTCATCACAATGCTCCATGAACCCTCTCATCACATTGGTCCATGCCCTTGTCATCACAAAGCTCCATGACACTTGTCATCACAATGCTCGAACCCCTTCTCATCACAATGCTCCATGCCCTTGTCATGACAATCCTGCATGACCCATGTATCACAGAGTTCTGTGCCCTTGTCATCACAATGCTCCATGCCCACTCTCATCACAATAATCCATGAAATATTTCAGACCAATGTTCCATGCCCACTCTCATCAAAATGCTCCATTACCCCGTCATAAGAATGCACCATGACCCTTGCCATCACGATGTTCCACGGCCTAGTCATCACAAGTTTCCATGACACTTGTCATCACAATGCTCAAGACCACCGAAATCACAATGCTCCATGACGATGTCATCACAAAGCTCCATGATGCATGTCATCAGAAGGTTCCATGGCCTTCTCATCACAATGTTCCATGCCCTTGTCATCACAATGCTGCGAGACCCTTGTAATCACAATGCTCCATGCCCCTTTTCATCTCAATGCTCCATGAACCCTATCATCACAATGCACCATGCCCATCATCATAATGCTTAAGGCTATTGTCATCACAATGAAATCAGTATTCTCCATGACCTCTGTCATCATAATGCTCCAAACCCTTGTAATCACAATGTTCCATAACACTTATCATCACAACACCCCATTACGATCATCATCACAATTAACCACGGCCTTATCATAACAATGCTCCATGATCTTTGTCATCACAATGCTCAATACACTTCTCATCACAATGCTCCCTGACACTTGTTGTCTGTATTCTCCTTGAACGATGTCAAGACAAGGCTCCATGCCTTTTTCCTCACAATGATCCATGCCCTTTTCATCACAATGCTCCCAGATCCATGTAATCACAATGCTCCATTCCCTTGTCATCACAAATCTCAATGACGCATGCCCTCAGAATGCTCCTTGGACTTCTCCTCACAATGCTCCATGCCCTTGTCATCACAATGTTCCAAAATACCTGTAATCACAATGCTCCATGCCCCTTTTCATCAGTATGCTCCATGAGACTTGTCATCACAAGGCTCCATGGTTTTGTCATCACAATGCTCCAGGACCTTGTCATCCCAGTGCTTCACGACCTTGTCATGAAAATATTCAATGGCCCTTGTCATCATAATGCTCCAAGCCCTATCCATCACAATGCTCCATTATATTTGTCATCACAATTCTCCATTACATTTGGCATCACAGTGCTCCCTGACACCTGTCATCACAATACTCCATGCCCTTGTCATCACAATGCTCCATGACCCCTGTCATCACAAACTCCGTGACTCCAGTCATCACAATGCTTCAAAACGTTTGTCATCACAATGGTCCATGCCCGCGTCATCACAAGGCTCTGTGACATTTGTAACCGCAATGCGCCATGAACTTTTCATCACAATGTTCCGTGACCCTTGTCATCACAATTCTCCATGCCTTTGTCAGAACAATGTTCCATGACACTTGTCATCACAATGTGCCACGCGCTTTTCGTCACAACATTTGACAACCATGTCATTGCAATGCTCCAAAAACCTTGTAATCACAATGCTCCATGGCTTTCTCATCACAATGCTCCATGCCATTGTCATTACAATCCTGCATGACCCATGTATCACAGTGTTACGTATCCT
The DNA here is from genome assembly GCF_964341445.2 of Mesoplodon mirus. NCBI lineage: Eukaryota > Metazoa > Chordata > Mammalia > Artiodactyla > Ziphiidae > Mesoplodon > Mesoplodon mirus. The sequence continues at coordinate 49,584 of NW_028295001.1, read as the reverse complement.
TGTCATCACAATGCTGCATGCCCAGTCTCATCACATTAATCCATGAAATATTTCAGAACAATTTTCCATGACCTTCTCATCAAAATGCTCAATTAACCCTGTCATAACAATGCACCATGACCCCTGCCATCACAATGATCCACGGCCTAGTCGTCACAAGGTTCCATGACACTTGTCATCACAATGCTCAAGACCCCTGAAATCACAATGCTCCATGCCCTTGTCATCACAAAGCTCCATGACGCATATCATCAAAATGTTCCATGGCCTTCTCATCACAATGTTCCATGCCCTTGTCATCACAATGCTCCAAGACCCTTGTAATCACAAAGCTCCATGCCACTTTTCATCTCAATGCTCCATGAACCATGTCAGCACAATGCACCATGCCCATCAAAATAATGCTTCAGGCTATAGTCATCACAATGAAATCAATATTCTCCATGACCTCTGTCATCATAATGCTCCAAACCCTTGTTATCACAATGTTTCATAACACTTATCATCACAACACCCCATGACGCTCATCATCACAATTATCCATGGTCTTCTCATCACAATGCTCCATGATCTTTGTCACCTCAATGCTCAATACACTTGTTATCACAATGCTCCCTGACACTTGTCGTCAGTATGCTCCTTGAACCCTGTCATGACAAGGCTCCATGCCTTTTTCATAACAATGATCCATGCCCTTTTCATCACAATGCTCCAAGATCCCTGTAATCACAATGCTCCATGCCCTTGTCATCACAAAACTCCATGATGCATGTCATTAGAATGCTCCATGGCCTTCTCATCACAATTGTCCATGCCCTCAATATCACAATGCTCCAAGACCACTGTAATCACAATTCTCCATGCCCCTTTTCATCAGAATGCTCCATGAGACTTGTCATCACAAGTCTCCATGGTCTTCTCATCACAGTGCTCCAGGATCTTGTCATCACCATGCTCCATTCTCTTGTCATCACAATTCCCCATGACCCCTGTCATCACAATAATCCATGAACATTTTCAGCCCAATGATCCACGACGTACTCATCACAATGCTCCGTGGCCAATATCATCACAATGCTCCATGACCACTGTCATCACAACACTCCATGACACCTGACACCACAATGATCCAGGACTCTTGTCATCACAATGCTCCATTCCCTAGTCATCACAATGCTCCATGACCCCGGTCATCACAACACTCCATGAACATTTTCAGCCCAGGGCTCCATGACACTTGTCATCAAAATGATCCATGCCCTTGTCATCCCAATGCTCCATGACCCTTTTATTCACAATGCACCGTGACGCTTGTCATCACAGAGCTCCATGACACATGTCATCACAATGCTCCATGCCTTTGTCAGCAAATTGCTACATGACATTGTCATTACAATGCTCTATGTGCTTGTCATCACAATACTCCATTTCCATTGTCATCACAATCCTCTATGAACATTGGGATCACATTGCTTCATGCCATTGTCATCGCAATGCTCCATGCTCCTTGAAATCAAAATGATCCCTGACCTCTGTCATCACAATGCTCCAAATCCTTGTGATCACAGTGTTCCATAACACTTGTCATCACAAAGCTCCATGATGCCTGTCATCACAATACTCCATGCCTTTTTCATCACAATGCTCCATGATCTTTTTATCACCATGCTCCATGAACACTCTAATCACATTGCTCCATGCCCTTGTCAACAAAAAACTCCATGACACATGTCATCAGAATGCTTCATGGACTTCTAACCATAATGCTCCATGCCCTAGTCATCACAATGCTCCAAGACCCCTGTAATCACAATGCTCCATGCCCCTTTTCATCAGAATGCTCCATGAGACTTGTCATCACAAGTCTCCATGGTCTTCTCCTCACAATGCTCCAGGACCTTGTCATCACAATGTTCCATTCCCTAGTCATCACAATGCTCCATGACCCCTGCCATCACAATTTTCTATGCGCTTGTCCTCACAAAGCTCCATGACACGTCATCAGAATGTTCCATGTACTTCTCATCAAAATGCTCAATGCCCTTGTCATCACAGTGCACCAAGACCCCTGTAATCACAATGCTCTATTCCCTTGTCATCACAAAGCTCCATGACACATGTCATCAGAATGTTCCATGGCCTTCTCATCAAAATGCTCCATGCCCTTGTCATCACAGTGCTCCAAGACCTCTGTAATCACAATGCTCCATGCCCCTTTTCATCTCCATGCTCCATGAACCCTGTCATCACAATGCATCATGCCCATCATCATAATGCTTCTTGATATTGTCAGCACAATGAAATCAAAATTCTTCATTACCTCTGTCATCACAATGCTCCATGACCCCTGTCATCACAATAATCCATGATCATATTCAGCCCAATTCTCCATGACCCTTGTCATCACAATGATCCATGCACTTGTCATCCCAATGCTCCATGACCCCTGTATTCACAATGCTCCGTGACGCTTGTCATCACAGTGCTCCATGACACCTGTCATCACAAGGCTCCATGACTTTGTCAGCAAAATGCTACATGACCTTGTCATTACAATGCTCCATTTCCATTGTCATCAAAATCCTCCATAAACCTTGGGATCACATTGCTTCATGCCCTTGTCATCATAATGCTCCATGCTCCTTGAAATCAAAATGATCCATGACCACTGTCATTACAATGCTCCAAACACTTGTGATCCCAATGTTCCATAACAATTGTCATCACAATGCTCCATGATGCTTGTCATCACAAAATTCCATGCCCTTTTCATCACAATGCTCCATGACCTTTGTCATCACAATGCTCAGTTCACTTGTCATCACAATGCTCCCTGACACTTGTCATCAGAATGCTCTTTCAAACCTTTCACGAAAAGGCTCCATGCCTTTTTTATCACAATGCCCCATTCCATTTTCATCACAATGCTCCGTGACCATTGTCATCACAATGCTCCATGCCTTTGTCTGAAAAATAATCCATTACCCTTATCATCACAATGTGCCATAAACTTTTCATCACAACGGTCCAGAAACTTGTCATTGCAATGCTCCATAAACCTTGTAATCACAATGCTCCATACAATCCTCATCAAAATGCTCTCTCACCAGAGATATCACAGTGTTCCATCACTAGTTGTCACAATACGCCCTCACTACTGTAATCACAATGTCCCATGACCCCTGTCATCACAATGCTACATCCCTTTATCATCAAAATGCTCCATGACCTTTGTCATCACAAAGCGCCATGACACTTGGCATCAAAATGCTCCATGTCATTGTCATCACAATGCTCCATGAACACTCTCATAACATTGCTCAATGCTCTTGTCATCACAAAGCTCCATGACACTTCTCATCACAATGCTCGATGCCCTTCTCATCACAATGCCCCATGACCTTGTCATTACAATCCTCCATGACACATGTATCACAGTGTTCCATGCCCTTATCATCACAATGCTCTATGCCCACTCTCATCACAATAATCCATGAAACATTTCAGACCAATGCTCCATGCCCTTCTCATCACAATGCTCCTTTATCTCTGTCATAACAATGCTCCATGACACCTGCCATCACAATGTTCCCTGGCCTTGTCATCACAAGGCTCCATGACACTTGTCATCATAATGCTCCACGACCCCTCTAATCAAAATGCTCAATGCCCTTTTCATCAAAAAGCTACATGATGCATGTCATCAGAATGTTCCATTGCCCTGTCACCACAATGCTCCATGCCCTTGTCATCACAATGCTCCAAGACCCTTGTAATCAAAATGCTCCATGAGACTTTTCATCTCAATGCTCCATGAACCCTGTCATCACAATGGACCATGCCCATCATCATAATGCTTCAGGCTATTTTCATCACAATGAAATCAATATGCTCCATGACCTCTGTCATCACAATGCTCCAATCCCTTGTGATCACAATGTTCCATAACACTTATCATCACAACACCCTATGACGCTCATCATCACAATTATCCAAGGTCTTCTCATCACAATGCTCCATGACTTTGGCATCACAATGCTCAGTACACTTGTCATCACAATGCTCCCTGACACTTGTCATCAGTCTGCTCCATTAACCCTGTCATGACATGTCCCCATGCCTTTTTCATCACAATGATCCATGCCCTTTTAATCACAATGCTCCAAGACCCCTGTAATCACAATGCTCCATGCACTTGTCGTCACAAAACTCAAAGACACATGTCATCAGAATGCTCCATGGCCTTCTCCTCACAATGCTCCATGCCCTTGTCATCACAATGCTCCAAGACCCCTGTAATCACAATGTTCCATGTCCCTTTTCATCAGAATGCTCCATGAGACTTGTCATCACAAGTCTCCATTGTATTCTCATAAAAGTGCTCCAGGAACTTGTCATCATAATGCTCCATGATTCCTGTCATCACGATACTCCATGAATATTTTCAGCCCAATGCTCTATGACTTTCTCGTCAAAATGCTCCATGACCCCTGTCATCACAATACTCCATGAACATATTCAGCCCAATGCTCCATGACACTTGTCATCACAATGATCCATGCCCTTGTCATTCCAATGCTCCACGACCCCTGTATTCACAATGCTCCGTGATGCTTGTCATCACAGTGCTCCATGACACCTGTCATCACAATGCTCCATGCCCTTGTTATCACATTGTTCCAGGACCCCTGTCATTACTATGCTTCGTGACTTCATTCATCACAATGCTTCATGAACTTTGTCATCTCAATGGTCCATGCCCTCGTCATCAACAGTCTCTGTGACCATTTTAACCACAATGCTCCATGAACTTTTCATCACAATTCTCTTTGACACTTGTCATCACAATCCTCTCTGCCTTTCTCAGCACAATGCTCCATGACACTTGTCATCACAATGCTCCATGCGCTTGTCAGCACAATGTTCCATGACACATGTCATCAAAATGCACCATGCGCTTGTCATCACAGTGCTCCACAATCTTGTCATCACAATGCTCCATAAAACTTGTCATCACAATGCTCCATGCACTTCTCATCAAAATGCTCTCTCACCACTGATATCACAATGTTACATCACTATTCGTCACAATACTCCCTCACCCCTGTCATCACAATGATCCATGACTCCTGTCATCACAATTGTACATGCACATATCATCACAATGTTCGATGACCCCTGACATCACAATGTTCCATAACCCCTGTCATCAAAATTCTCCCAAAACCTTTTCATCAAAATGCTCCATGACCCCTGGCATAACAATGTTCAATAACCCCTGTCATCAAAATGTTCCATGACACATTTCATCCAATTGCTCCATGACCCTGTCATCACAATGCTCCCTGCCCTTCTCATCACAATGCACAACGCCGTTGTCATCAAAATCCTCCATGACCTTTGTCATCACAAAGATCCATGACTCTTGGCATCACAGTGCTCCATGTCATTTTCATCACAATGCTCCATGATCGCATTCATCACATTGCTCCATGCCGTTGTCATCACAAAGCTCCATGACACATGTCATCAGAATGCTCCATGGCCTTCTCATCACAATCCTCCATGCCATTGCCATCACAATGTTCCATTACCCCTGTCATAACAATGCTCCATGACCCCTGCCATCACGATGTTCCATGGCCTTGTCATCACAAGGCTCCATGACCCTTCTCATCACAATGCTCCAAGACCCGGTAATCACAATGTTCCATGACCCCTGTCATCACAATGCTACATCCCCTTATCATCACAATGTTCCATGACACCTGACATCACAATGTTCCACAACCCCTGTCATCAAAATGCTCCATGACACTTTTTATCCCAAAGCTCCATGACCCCTGACATCACAATGTTCTATAACCCCTGTCATCAAAATATTCCATTACAATTTTCATCAAATTGCTGCATGACACTGTCATCAAAATGCTCCCTGGCCTTCTCATCACAATGCACCAAGCCCTTGTCATCAAAATGCTCCGTGACTTTTGTCATCACAAATCTCCTTGACCCTTGACATCACAATGCTCCATGTCATTGTCATCACAATGCTCCATGAAACCTCTCATCACATTGCTCCATGCCCTTGTGATCACAAAGCTCCATGACACATGTCATCACAATGCTCGATGCCCTTCTCATTACTATGCTCCATGCCCTTGTCCTTACAATCCTCTATGACCATTGTATCACAGTGTTCCGTGCTCTTGTCATCACAATGCTCCATGTCCACTCTCATCACAATAATCCATGAAACATTTCACACCAATGCTTCCTGTCCTTCTCATCACAATGCCCCATTACACCTGTCATAACAATGTTCCATGACCCCTGCCATCACAAAGTTCCACGGCCTTGTCATTCACAAGGCTCCATGACACTTGTCATCACAATGTTCCAAAACCCCTGTAATCACAATTCCCCATGCCCTTGTCATCACAAAGCTCCATGACGCATGTCATTAGAATGTTCCATGGACTTCTCATCACAATGCTCCAAGACACTTTTTATCACAATGCTCCATGCCCATTTTCATCTCAAAGCTCCATGAATCCTATCATCACAATGCACCATGCCCATTATCATAATGCTTCAGGCTATTTTCCTCACAATGAAATCAAAATGCTCCATGACCTCTGTCATCACAATGCTCCAAACCGTTGGGATCACAATGTTCCATAACACTTCTCATCACAACACCCCATGATGCTCATAATCACAATTATCCATGGTCTTCTCATCACTATGCTCCATAACCTTTGTCATCATAATGCTCTCTGACACTTGTCGTCAGTATGCTCCTTGAACACTGTCATGACAGGGCTCCATGCCTTTTTCATCACAATGATCCATGCCCTTTTCATCACAATGCTCAAAGACACCTGTAATCACAATGCTCCATGCACTTGTCATCACAGTGCTCCATGACGCATTCATCAGAATGCTTCATGGCCTTCTCTTCACAATGCTCCATGCCCTTGTCATCACAATGCTCCAAGACCCCTGTAAACACAATGCTCCATGCCGCTTGTCATTATAGCACTCCATGACGCTCGTCATCACAATTATCCATGGTCTTCTCATCACAGTGCTCCACGGTCTTGCCATCACAATGCTCCATGCCCTGGTCATCACAATGCTCTATGTTCCCTTTCATCACAATTCTCCACGTTCTTGGCATCACTATGTTCCATGACACTTCCCATCACAGTGTTAAATGCTTTGTCATCACAATACTGCACAAGCTTGTCATCAGAATACTCCATGACCCTTGTCATCACAATGATCCATGACCCCGGTCATCACAATGCTCCATGAGACCTATCATCACAATGCTCCATGCCCCTTGTCATTACAGTGCTCCATGATGCTCGTCACCAGAATTATCCATGGTCTTCTCATCACAGTGCTCCACGGTTTTGCCATAACAATGCTCCATGCCCTGGTCATCACAATGCTCCATGTCCCTTGTCATCACAATTCTCCAGGTCCTTGTCATCACAATGCTCCATGACAGTTCTCATCCCCATGTTACATGCTCTTGTCATCACAATTCTCCATGAACTTGTCATCGCAATGTCCCATGACCCCTGTCATAGCAAGCTCCATGCCTTTGTCATCACAATGCTTCATGAACTTTTCATCAAAATTATCAAAGGCCGTTGTCATCACAATGCTCCATGCCCTTGTCATCACAATGCTCCATGGCCCTTGTCATCACAATGCTCCAAGCCCTTGTCATCACAATGCTCCATTACCTTTGTCATCACAATCCTCCATAACACTCGGCATCACAATGCTCCATGCCATTGTCATCACAATGGAACATGAAATATGCCATCACAATGCTCCCTGACACCTGTCTTCACAATAATCCATGACCTTTTCATCACAATGCTCCATGACCTTGTCATCACAATGTGCCATGCCCTCTGTCAACACAATTATCCATGAAACTTGTCAGAACAATGCTCCATGCTCCTCTCATCACAATGCTACATGACCCCAGTCATCACAATGCTCCGTGTGTCCCATCATCACAAGACACCATGACCTGTGTCACCACAAAAGCCAATGCCCTCAACATCACAAGGCTCTGTGAAATTTGTCACCACAATGCTCCATGAACTTTTCATCCAATTGCTCAATGTCATTGTCATCACAATGCTCCATGAACGCTCTCATCACATTGCTCCATGAACTTGTCATCACAAAGCTCCATGACGCATGTCATCAGAATGCTCCATGGCCTTCTCATCACAATGTTCCATGCACTTGCCATCACAATTCTCCATTAACCCTGTCATAAAAATGCTCCATGACCCCTGCCATCACGATGTTCCATGGCCTTGTCATCACAAGGCTCCATGAACCTTCTAATCACAATGCTCCAAGACCCCTGTAATCACAATGCTCCATGCCCCTTTTCATCTCAATGATCCATGAACCCGGTCATCACAATGCACCATGCCCATCATCAAAATGCTTCATGCTATTGTCATCACAATGAAATAAAAATTCTCCATGATCTCTGTCATCACAATGCTCCAAATCCTTGTGATCAAAATGTTCCATAACACTTATCATCAAAACGTCCCATGACGCTCGTCATCACAATTATACATGGTCTTCTCATCACAATGCTCCATGACCTTTTTCATCACAATGCTCAATACACTTGTCATCACAATGCTCCCTGACACTTGTACTCAGTATGCTCCTTGAACCTTGTCATGACAAGGCTCCATGCCTTTTTCATCACAATGCTCCATGCCCTTGTCATCAAAAAGCTCCATGATGCATGTCATCAGAACTTTCCATGGCCATCTCATCCCAATGCTCCAAGCCCTTGTCATCACAATGCCCCAAGACCCCTGTAATCAAAATGCTCCATGCCCCTTTTCATCAGAATATTCCATGAGACTTGTCATCACAAGTCTCCATGGTCTTCTCATCACAATGCTCCAGTACCTTGTCATCACAAGCCTCCATGGCCCCTGTCATCACAATACTCGATGAACGTTTTCAGCCCAATGCTCCTTGACCTTCTTATCACAAAGCTCCATGACCCCTGTCATCACAATGCTCCATGACTCCTGTCATCACAACGATCCATGAACCCTGACAACACAATGATCCGGGACTCTTGTCATGAAAATGCTCCATGCCCATGTCATCCCAATGCTTCATGACCCCTGTAATCACAATGCTCCGTGACGCTTGACATCACAGTGCTCCATGAACCTTGTCCTCACAATGCTCCATGCCTTTGTCAGCAATATGCTACATAATCTTGTCATCACAATGCTCCATGCGCTTGTCATCACAATCCTTCATGACACTTTGGATCATATTGCTTCATGCCCTTGTCATCTCCCTCTTGCCTTTCTGGTTTCTACAGATTTTCGGATGCCCCTTTTGACCCGTGGGAAGTGTCAATTCTTTGTAGTGTGGATTTGCATTGCGTGCTTGCTTGATTGTCCAAAAAGGTCGTATGCGTTTTCTCCTGAATATATTCAGGAGAAAACGCATACGCCCTTTTTGGCCAAGTGCATCATTGTCGAAGTTGTGATGCTTTTCCTGTGCTTTAAAGGCGATTCCAATTTACCTCTTGAAATATGTTTTGTGCAGTTGTGCCTCATTTTCAAGTCAGCTTCGTTGCCTTCCCTCAACAGATTTTTGGAAGAGAGTAGTCCTTTATAACTCTAGGTTTGTGAATTGCTGTGCCCGTGAGCTCCAATTTTCAAATCCCATTTTTGGGAGCTGACCGCAAATCCACAATTTTGCTTCAGGACCTATACTTGTTCCAGGGGTGGTTATACTCTTCCCTGCAGGTGTGTGAGGCTTTGGTTAATTCTTCTTCCTGACGGGAATTTACAGTGACATGTGCCCGTCCAAATGCCTACATCTACTCTCTGATTGGTTCTCCCTCTTCCCTTTCATCCTCTGCACAATTAGCAAACTGTGCGAACCAGGAGGTTATAGGGGCTGGCTCTCCTAAGTTGGGAGATTGATAGTAAAGCAGTTGGAATGCCAAACTGGAGCACAAGGAGAGGAAAAATTAGGAGACTTTTAGAAACCTTTCACCATCACAGGGTGTCCATTCTCTAGGTTTCCCATACATGTTATAACTGTAGTGATATTCCCTACTACCTGGAGATTTGTTATCCATGGAATCGTGGCATGCATTACTACTTTAAAGGGTCTGCATTTTCTCTCCCAATCTCACCAGTCCTCTCAGTCCCAAGTGTCCAGCCTTATGTCTCATCCAGCTGTCTTTGCATATAGGGTCATTCCCGGTTTCATCAGAACCCCTGAAGGAATTGTGTAAGAATTTCGCTGTTTTTTTGTTTGTTTTTGAAATTCATTTTTATAATGGGGTTGAGCTCATTTTCACTGACGTGTTTATGCTAGTCTAGACACACTTGATTCCCTTATGGAGAAAATTCAATACATAGGTTTTAAGATTCTCACTATTCAGATATATTCCTCTGTGGGGAATAGGGGGTTTGAGTCCCGTTCACTGAGGAAGTGGTAGGTCTCGTCTGTTCTCTATTTGGTTTATGGAATGGTACCTGTGCTAATATCAAACTCTGGTTTTATGCATCACCCCACCTCTCCTTTCCCATTAAAAAGGCATAAGAGTGTTTTCTAAATGTGAGACTCTGTTCTCTTTCTTAATTCAGTACATGTGTTGTGATGTTGACATTCCCTCTGTAAGTGATATATTATGATAAGATTCTTTTTCTGTGTGACTAATTTCACTTAGAATCATCATACCTAAATCCACTCTTTATGCTGCTACTGGCCTTATGACATTGATTTCACGTCTGAGTGATATTCCGTTGTACAAAATTACCACAAGTTATTTATGCATTTGTCTTTTTCCTGGGATATTTTAGATGTACCAAAGTTGAGGTTCTTGTATGCAGAGCAGCCCTAAACTTTGGGGTGCCTGTGTGTTGTCGATATTTAGTCTTCCCAAGATATATGTCTATGAGTTGAAGTCCCCTTTGCTCAGGGGCTTTGTATTTAAATGTTTTAGGAAACAGCATACACTTCTTCAGAGTGGCTCTTGGATATTTATACCCCACCCATCAGCGTGACTAGGCTCCCTGTTCTCCATGGCCTCTGCAGCATTTCTGGTTTGTACACATTTTTTGGATGGCCTTTCTGAGCAGTGGAAATTGAGACTTCTTTGTTGTGCGGATTTGCATTTCCCGCTTGCTTGGTTGGCCAAAAACTCTGTATGTGTTTTCTTCCTGAAGATATTCACGAAAAAAAGGCATACACCCTTTTGCCCAACTGCATCATTTTAGAAATTCTGCTGCTTTTCATATGCTTTAAATGTGAGTACAATCTACCTTTTGAAAAATGTTTCCTGCAATTCTGCCTCTCATTCAGATCCTCTTCGTTGCCTTACCTGAATATATTTTTGGACGTTGGTTATCATTTATATCTTTGCAGGTCTTTGAATTGTCTGCTCCTGAGCTCCATTTTGCAACTCGCTTTTATTGTGAGCTTGCCGCCAAACCATTTGATTGCTTCTGGCCCTATTCTGGTTCTGAGGAGGCAGGCTGAGCCTTTGGTTAATTCTTTTTCCTAATGGGAAATTAGAGTGACATGTGCCTGTCAAAACTCCTACAGCTAATCTCTCATTGGTTCCCCCTCTTCTCATTTATCCTCTGCACACATTGCAAACTGTGTGAAACAGGAGGTTAAAGGTGCTGATTCTCCAAGAGGGGAGATTGTTAATAATGTGGCTGGAATAGCGGACCCCAGCACCAGGAGATCAAAAATGAGGTGCATTTTAGACACCTTTCCTGAGCACATGGTGTACATTCATCTCGGTTTCGCAGGCATGTTTTCGCTGTCAGAAGATTCCCTTGAACCTGCCGATTTGGGACCCATGGAATGGGTACCAGACAGTATTACTTTAAAAGGTCTGCATTTCCTCACCCAGCCTCTCTAACATCTCTTAGCGTGCATAGCTTCCAGCCTTATATATCATCCTGCTGTGTGTTTACATGTGTTCAATCCATGTTACATCGTAGCCCTTCAACAAAAGTTGTAAGAATTTTTGTCTGTCTCACCGTTTTTATAAATATTTTTAAATTTATTTTTATATTTGTTACAGCTGATTTTCAAAGCTCTGTTTTTTGCTGCTGTACATCCACTTGATTCATGTACTGTGAGACAACAATAAATTATTTTTCAGATGCTTACAAGTCATATGTATTATTGTCCAGTGACTTGATTGTGCTGAGTGCAGTTCTTTGAAGTACCGTGTAGGCCTTGTCAGTTATTCAATTTGGTACTTGGAATGGTATCTTTGCTAATTTCAACCTCCTGGATAATACCTCACCATTCCCCACCTTTCCCATTTAGCAGCCTTATGTCTATTTTCTACATATTTGACTATGTTTCTGTTTTGTAGTTTATTTCATGTGTAGCCATTTTTGATTCCACCTTTAAGTGACATCTTATGATATGTGTCTTTTTCTTTCTGACATGTGTCACTTAGAATGATCGTATGTAACTCCTCCAGAGTTGTTCCAACTGGCCTTATTTCATTGATTTCTGGATGAGTAATATTCCACTCTACATAAGTACCCCATCTCTTTTATCCATTTTATCCTTCCAGGGACATTTAGGTTATATCCAAGTGGAGGCCCTTTTTAACAGAGAGGTGGTAAACGTTGGGGTGCCTGTTTTCTGTCCATTTTTGGTTTTCCCAAGGTATACGCCCATGAGTGCATGTGCACTATGCTCTGTAGCTCATCTTTTAGATGTCTTAGCAAACACAATACACTTCTCCAGAGTGGCCATTGGCAAATTACATTTCCACTATCAGCCTCACAGGGCTCCCTTTTCTCCTCGCCCTGTCCTGCATTTCTGGTGTTTACACTTTATGTGGATGGCCCTTCTGACTGATGTGAAGTGATACATTTTGTAGTATTGATTTCCAGTGCCCACCTGTTTGGTTGGATAAAAAGTGTGTATGGCCTTTACTTGAATATATTCAGAAAAAAATGCATACGCCCTTTTGGGCCAACTGCATCATTGGCGATGTTCAGCCCCTTTTCTTGTGCTTTAATGGGGAGTCCTTTCTACCTCTTCAAATCTGTTTCCTGCCACTCTCCCTTGCTTACAACTCCTTTTCTGTGACTTACCTCAAGACATTTTTCGACGATAGATATTTTCAACTCTGCAGTTTTATGAATTTTAGTGCCCCTGAGTTCCATTTTTCAACTTGTGTTTTTGGAAACTGGACACAAAACAGCGGGATTTCCTCTAGACCTATTCTGTTTCCGTGGGCAATTCTAGCCTTTGATCAATTTGTCTTCCATATTGGAAATTAGAGTGGCATGTGCCTGTCCAAACAACTAAGACTTGTCTCTAAATTTTTCTCATCCTTCCGCTTCATCCTCTTTACAAATTACAAACTGTGTGCAACAGGATGTTAACGGTGCTGATATCCCCAAGTGAGGAGATTGTTAGGAAAGATGCTGGAGGGGTGAACCCAAGCACCAGGCGATGAGGAGATGAGGTGCCTTTTCCAAACTCTTTCCGATCAAACGGTGTCCCATCCTCTAGGTGTGACAGGCATGTTTTAGCTGTAGGAAGGGTCCCGTGCATGAAAGGAGAACACCAGGGATTTTTCCAAATCAGTGCCTCCCCGTACCCCAAACTGGGGAATTTTTAAGCTACAGCTACACGTATGTCCATTAAAGGCCTTGGGAAATAGGCAGAGCCCAAACTTTAGATGATTGAAATCTTCAGGTTCAGAAGCGCTCACCATCGGCCTTGCTTAGGTTACATTTTATCTGTCATTGATAGATGATGTCAATTAAAATATCTATTCTTTTTCAGATTATTTCCCCTTATAGGTTATTGCAAAATATTCAGTGTAGTTCCCTGTGCTATACAGTAGTTCCTTGTTGATGATCTATTTTATACATAACAGTGTGTATGTGATAATCCCAAACTGTTAATTTATCCCTTCTCCTACCTTTCCCCTTTGGTAATAATAAATTATAAGATTTTATACTTCTCAGGAATGGGGGAGCTGAAAGAGAGGTATCCTTTTCAATGGAAAAGCATTCAAAACAAGATTGAAGCTTCAGCCAAGAGTATTCGATGTACATCCATGGAAATAAATCACTTCATTTCTCTAATGTTGACCTGACAAATAAGACAGACGTCTTCACTGAACTTGCTTATAGTAAAGTGATGGAAATATCAAATGTAAGTCTTAGAAACATCTTATTTTACCCGAGCATTATACACTGCTCTATGTTAACTACAGTTTGGCACACACATCTGTTCATTGAAGTTACAATGTTCTCAATTTCTGTTACTGATCCTCCAGAGTGGACCCCAACAGGAGTCCCCGTGCCCAGTGTCATTGGAGACAAGAGATCAAGACTGAGTTTGCTTCAGAAGCAAAGGAAACATTATTTTGAAAATAGAATGGAGAGGTGAGAGCGTGCAGTCTCCCACGGGCTGTGGGCTAGGCTGCGTGTAGTGATCCCAGCAGCGTCAGTGGGAGGGAGGGGATGGAGCTCTCGAGGGCTGGGTTGGCTGCAGCTCAGGCTCTATGCCGTGGAGTCTGCATGAGACCCCGCTAGCTGAGGTGTCGACCCAGCCATTCTGCACTAGGAAATCGGGTCTGAAGTGCCGGGTGTGGGACCTCTGCATGCGGAACCCTAGGAGCACGTGAAATTAGAGAAAGCACAAAGGAAAAGCAGGTTAGACTTTATTTTATTGCCCAGATTCTCTTTTTATCTCCCAGGAATTTTTAATGAACGTTGCCGGAGATGAACCCCTCCTCTGCTTTTTGTTCCGTTCCTCATTCTTGGGGTGTTGAGGGTGCAGACCCCTCTTTTGTAACTGCTTCATGCTGTGGTGGGAGCCCTGATACTTGAAGGGAGGGGCAAAACGTCTCCTTACCAGCCTCCAGGTGAGGTTGAGTGTCCCAAGGCCTCCTGCCTCACTTCTCGTCCGCATGAGCACCAGCATTGGAAGTGTTATAGATTCTAATGAGCTTTAAGGGTCCAGGAAACAGATGAGCAGAGATGCTGAGGTGGCAGGTTTCAACCCACCCCACATTTGTTTGGCGACCTTAGGCTGACGGTTTTTGACAGCCTAGATGCTCTGACCAGTAGTCTGTGCTTTCTTTAATTAGGTCCCTGAATTAATGTACAAACAGCACCATGTGTCAGAACCCTGCCCGCGCAACTCCCAGACAGTCCAGGGTCAGTGGTGATCCAGGACCATGACGTCCACTGAGTCAACGGCCTTTAGAAGTAGCCAGCAGTCCTGCCGGTCATATTGGCCACCATCACCACGGTGTCTGTAGGGTTCTCTATGGTGAAAGCGTGATATACGTTTCCCCTGCTAAGCTTATTAGCTCCCCTCTGGGTGCAGTAAGTCCTGAAAGCAGTAGTCTGCTCTTTCGGGACACAGTCTTGCTGTTTTCTGAGAGAAACTCCAGGTCAAGTGATGGTCACACGAGTCATCTTGGGGGCCCGTTGCCCCCATTTGTCTCTCTGGAGGTTGGAGTTGGAGGGCCTCCTCACTCGAGGTCAGTGTGTCCACAGAGCGACCCCTGCAACTTCAGGGCATGATGGGTGGTTAGGATCACCACGTGGGGTCCTTTTCCCTTAGGAGGGAACTGGCCTTGTGGGCTGCTGATTTCTTGCTTTTTAGATACCCCAGTATCCTGGCCTGATGAGTCAGTGGGCAAAGCCCTTGGTGACCATAGTTTATCATACCTGAAGGGTATTCTTGTGTTGCTCCATTTCAAGTGGTCCCAGTTTCTGCACTAAGTCTCCAAGGGCAATTAACCATTGACCGGGTATGTAAAGGTCAAAGGGTTTAGCTAAATTAGGGAGTTCCTGGGCAAGGGTCTGAATTGACTGTTCTTTCCATTCTTGAAAGGCTGCTTCTGGATTCTATACAAAAGGATCATCATCTTTTCGTGTCAGTGTTTCATGTAGAGGCCCAGCTATTAGACTGTAGTTAGGGATCCAGATGCAGAAAACCTTGGCCTCCCCAGGAACCCCTAAGCTGTCTTCTAGTTTTAGAAGAGGTAAGGCTGCAAATGGCTTCTTCCCTATCCTGGGTAGCGTTTCTCTGAATATCTGTGAGAATGAAGCCCAGGCATGTCACCTGAGCCTGGGATATTTGAGCCTTTTTCTTGGACACCTTCTATCCTTTCTTGGCTAGGTATTTCTGAGGAGTCTTTAGTAGGCCTGGTGATCAGAATGTCATCTGCATATTGAAGGAGGGTTCCCTTTTAGAGAGGTAGAACGTTTAGGTCTTTGGAGGTCATTTCCCCAATGATGGTGTGGGGAATTTTGTACCGTTGGGGCAGGACGGCCCAGCATTATTGGTTTTGTTGCATGTTGTGTCCTGCCACTCACAAGCCAAAAATTCTTGTGACTCTGAGATGAATGGAATACAGAAGAAGGCATCATTGAAGTGTAATACAGAATGCCATGGCCTGGTGGATGGTAGAATCAGCAGCAGGGTGTAGGAAATGGGAGCTACTGGATGTATATCCTCGGTGGCTTCACTGACTGTCCTGATATCCTTTACCAGGTCTCCAGCAGCCCATGGGGCTCTCGTGGTCAGGCCAATCCCAGGATATGGAGCTCACCTGGGCTGCACCACCCATCCCCACAGCCCACGGGGCTCTCGTGTTCAAGTCCCTCCCTGGATATGGAGCTCCCCTGTGCAGCTACCCAGCAGCCCATGGGGCTCTCATAGTCAGGCCCTTCCCAGGATACAGAGCTCCCCTGGGCAGGTACCCAAGCAAGGCTGGACACACAGGAGCTGTGCACATAGCCCACCTTGCAGAGAACCCCCAGCTCACCTGTCACTCACAGCTGACACAGAACACCTCAGAGCAGGACTTGAACTAACAAACAGTAGCTCTGACAGGTCTGTGACACTGGCTATCACTCTGTGCAGTCTCTCTCTGCCTGGTCTTCCAGACACTTCCACTGCAGCCAGGGCACCAGGCCTCTGTCTCCACCCACCATCACTCCTCTCCCTGACTCCTGGGTTCCTCTCATTAGGATAGGGTCTTCTTGAAGTTGTTTTCCACTCATGGACCAGATAAAATGATAAGAAAACAAGCCGCAGGTGCAGCCCCTTGTCTAGCCTGACTCTCAAGAGCCCACACCTGTTCCTTCGGCCTGGCCCGTTTAGCAAGGTACATTTTCTGCTACTGTGAGCCCCTGAGGGGTGAGGATTGGCTGATTTGTGCAGCCTGAAACTGCCTGCCTGCCCTCCCCAGGTGTGCCTGGGTTGTGGTCAATATAAACACCTCTCCAGTCAGCAAGAGCCCCTGTAGCTGTGCCTGACGCCATATTCTCTGCCCCGTCAGCAGTGTCGGGGCTGGGGTGGTGGTAGGGAGTGAGGGGCCGTGGCTTTGTGGGTGGCCCAGTGTGAGTGGGGCTCTGCTGGACATTCCGCAGGAGTTGCTAGGCGGCCACCTGCTAAAGAAGAGGATGTGTCATCCATACCTGCCTCTTGAATTTCTCCCCAGGCAGAGGTGAGGAAGTAAAAAAGCAGTGGGGTCCGTGGCAGGGGGGGTATCTCAGGCAGGGAAATGTAAAGCTTCCAGAAGAGCATCTGGGGCCAGGACCATCCTGACTGGCCTGCAGGCACCAAGTCGGCCTGCGTGCTGTCGCTGGTGTGGCTCCACATCCTTTCCTCTAGGCTTGCAAGTGCTTGTACATATTCAGGTGTTTTACCTGGAAAGGGTGGGAAGAGTTCAGCTGCAGCAGGACTGGGGCTCAGCTCACATTTACTCACAGACGCCTCGACACAGTCCCCCAGCTTTGCAATGAGGATGCTCCTTGTCGGGGGGAGCACTGCTGACTGCATGGGAGACGATTTCCCACCTCTGACCAACTTAAGAATTTTTTACCACTGGAGCAAGTGCCCTGATACGATTTTCCTCTGTATAATTGGTGGGTTCTGTTTTTTTTTTTTTTTTCTTTTTTTTCTTTTTGGTTCAAGGTAGATTTTATTTATTCCTCTTTTTTTTTCTAATTTGCAGATATAAACATGGAAGTAATGCATTAATATAAAGACGTCTATGTGAAGGGAAATACTTTTTTTCTGTTTTCTTTTATTAAATGCTATTTATTTTTTTTTAATTTATTTCTTTTATACAGCAGGTTCTTATTGGATATCTATTTTATACATATACGTGTGCACATGTGAATCCCAGTCTCCCAATTCATCCCACCACCACCCTCACATGGCATTTCCCCCTTGGTGTCCATATGTTTGTTCTCTACATCTGTGTCTCTATCTCGGCCCTGCAAACCGGTTCATCTGTACCATTTTTCTAGGTTCCACATATATGCATTAATATACAATATTTGTTTTTCTCTTTCTGACTTACTTCACTCCGTATGACAGTCTCTAGATCCATTAAGGTCTCTACAAATGACCCAATTTCATTCCTATGTATGGCTGAGTAATATTCCGTTGTATATATGTACCACATCTTTATCCATTCGTCTGTCTGTGGGCACTTAGGTTGCTTTCATTACCTATTGTAAATAGTGCTGCAGTGAACATTGTGGTGAATGTGTCTTTTTGATTTATGGTTTTCTCTGGGTATATGCCCAGTAGTGGGATTGCTGGATTATATGGTAATTCTATTTTTACTTTTTTAAGGAACCTCCATAATGTTCCCCATAGAGACTGTACCAATTTACATTCCCAACAATAGTGGAAGAAGGTTCCTTTCCTCCATACCCTCTGCAGCATTTGTTGTTTGTTGATTCTCTGTTGATGCCCATTCTAACAGGAGTGACATGACACCTCATTGTAGTTTCCATTTCCATTTCTCTAATAATTAGTGATATTGAGCAGATTTTCATGTGCGTACTGGCCACCTCTATGTCTTCTTGGAAGAATTGTCTATTTATATCTTCTTCCATTTTTGTATTGGGTTGTTTGTTTTATTAATATTGAGCTGCATGAGCTGTTTATATATATTGGAGATTAATCATTTGTCCATTGATTCGTCTGCAAATATTTTCTGCCATTCTGAGGGTTGTCTTTTTGTCTTGTTTGTAGTTTCCTTTGCTTTGCAAAAGCTTTTACGTTCCATTAGGTCCCATCTGTTTAGTTTTCTTTTTTATTTCATTACTATAGGAGGTGGATCAAAAAAGATCTTGCTGTGATTTACGTCAGAGTATCCTTCGTAAGTTTTCCTCTCAGAGTTTTATACTGTCTGGTCTTACATTAAGGTCTCTAATCCATTTTGAATATATTTTTATGTATGGTGTTGGGGAGTGTTCTAATTTCATTCTTTTACATGTAGCTGTCCATATTTCCCAGCACCAATGATTGAAGAGACTGTCTTATCTCCATTGTATAGTCTTGCCTCCTTTGTCATAGATTAGGTGACCATAGATGTATAGGTTTATCCCTGTGCTTTCTTTTTTTTTTCCTTTTACACGTTTATTGGAGTGTAATTGATTTACAATGGAGTGTTCGTTTCTGCTGTATAACAAAGTGAATCAGCTATACATATACAAATATCACCAGATCCCCTCCCTCTTGCATCTCCCTCTCAAACCCCATATCCCACCCCTTTATGTGGTCACAAAGCACCGAGCTGATCTCCCTGTTCTATGTGGCTGCTTCCCAGTAGCTATCGGTGTTACATTTGGTAATGTATTTATGTCCATGCCACTCTCTCACTTCGTCCCAGCTTACCCATCCCCCTTCCGGTGTCCTCAAGTCCTTTCTCTATGTCTGTGTCCTTAATCCTGTCCTGCCACTAGGTTCTTCAAAATCTTTTTTTTTTCTTCATTAGATTCCGTATATCTCTGTTAACATACAGTATTTGTTTTTCCCTTTCTGACTTACTTCACTGTGTAGGACAGATTCTAAGTCCATCCACCTCAGAACAAGTAACTCAGTTTTGCTTCTTTTTATGGCTGAGTAATACTCCATTGTATATATGTGCCAGATCTTCTTTAAACATTCATCTGTTGATGGACACTTAGGTTGCTTCCATGTCCTGACTATTGTAAATAAAGCTGCAATGAACCTTTTTCTACATAACTCTTTTTGAATTATGGTTTTCACAAGGCAAATGCCCAGTAGTTGGATTGTTGTGTCATATGGTACTCCTATTGTTAGTTATTTAAAGGAACCTCCGTACTGTTCTCCCTAGTGCCCATATCAATTTACATTCCCACCCACACTGCAAGTGTGTTCCCTTTTCTCCAATAAAGACCTCTCCAGCATTTATTGTTTTGTAGATTTTTTTGATGATTGCCACTCTGACTGCTGTGAGGTGATACCTCAGGGTAGTTTTGATTTAGATTTCTCTAATGATTAGTAATGTTCAACATCCTTTCATGTGTTTCGTGGTAATCTGTATATCTTCTTTGGATAAATGTCTATTTAGGTCTTCTGCCCGTTTTTGGATTGGGTTGTTTGTTTTTGTGATATTGAGCTACATGAGGGGATTGTAAAGTTAGGAGATTAATCCTTTGTCAATTGCTTCATTTGAAAATATTTTCTCCCATTCTGAGGGTTGTTTTTGCATCTTGTTTATGTTTTCCTGTACTGTGTAAAAGCTTTTAAGTTTCATTAGGTCCCATTTGTTGATTTCTGTTTCTATTTCCATTTCTCTAGGAGGTGGGTCCAAAAGGATGTTGCTGTGATTTATGTCATAGAGTGTTCTGCCTATGGTTTCCTCTAAGTGTTTTATAGTGTCTGGTCTTATATTTAGATCTCTAATCAATTTAGAGTTTATTTTTGTGTATGGTGTTATGGAGTGTCCTAATTTCATTCTTTTATGTGTAGGGGTCCAGTTTTCCCAGCACCAATTACTGAAGAGACTGTCTTTTCTCCATTGTATATCCTTAGCTCCTTTGTCATAGATGAGATAGCCATAGGTATGTAGGTTTATCTCTGGGCTTTCTGTCCTGTTCCATTGATCTGTGTTTATGCCAATCTACATACACTTGATTCCATTATGGAGACATATAAATACATAGGTTTCAAGGTTATTACCAGTCAGATATATTCCTCTTCAGAGAATAGGGTGTTTTGTGTCCAGTTCATTGAGAAAGGAGTAGGTCTTGTCTATTACATATTTGGTATATGGAATGGGATCTGTGCTAATTTCAAACTCTGCTTTTACACATCACCCCACGTCACCTTTCCCCTTAAGGAGGAATAAGTGTGTTTTCTAAATGTGTAACTCTGTTCACATTTGAAATTCAGTTCATGTGTAGCCATGTTTACATTCCCTCTATAAGTGATATATTACAATATTTTTTTTTCTTTGTGGCTCATTTCACTTAGCATCATCATACCTAAAGCCACTCATTATGCTGCTATTGGCCTTATGACGTTGATTTTATGTCTGAGTGACATTCCATTGTATATAAGTACCACAACATCTATATCCATTTTTTTCCCTTTCCTGGGATATTTAAAGTGTACCGAAGTCGAGGTTCTTGTAAACAGAGCAGCCCTAAAGTTTGGTCTGGCTGTGTGTTGTGGATTTTTAGTTTTCCCAAAATACACGTCCATGAGTGGAAGTGTGCTATGCTCTGTAGCTCTGTTTTAGAAAACAACATACAATTCTCCAGAGAGGCTGTTGGCAATTTACATCCTGTCCATCGGCATAACCAGACTCCCTTTTCTCCATGGCCTGTCCTGCATTTGTGGTTTTTACACTATTTGTGGATGGCCCTTTTGACTGGAGGTAAGGGACACTTCTATGTAGTGTGGATTTGCAATGCCTGACGGCTTGCTTGCCCAAAAAGGGCGTATGCAATTTTTCCCGAATATATTCAAGAAAATACACATACTCCCTTTTCGGCCAAGGGCAAAATTGTCGAAGTTCTGTCGCTTTTCATGTGCTTTAAAGACAACTCCAATCTACCTCTTGAAATCTGTTTCCTTCAATTCTGCCTTGCATTCAAATCCTCTTCACTGCCTTACCTCAATATATTTCTGGATGATAGTTGTCCTTTATAACTCTGCAAGTTTGTGAATTGCTGTGCCTCTGATTTCTATTTTTCAACTGGCCTCTTTGTGAGCTGGCTGCAATACCGCAGGATGGCTTTAGTCCCTAGTCTGGTTCTGGGGTGTCAGGCTGAGCCTTTGGTTAATTCTTCTTGCTGATGGGAACCTAGAGTGACATGTGCCCATCCAAACACCTACAGCTAATCTCTCATTTGTTTCCCCTCTTCCTGTTCATCCTCTGCACAATTTGCAAACTGTGCATAACAGGAGGGTAAAGGCGCTGACACTCCAAGTGGGGGGATTTTTAGTAATGCAGATGGAATGGCGAAGCCGAGCATGACAAAAGGAAAAATGAGGTACCTTTTAGAAAACTTTCCCAATTACACAGTGTACCATCCACTGGGTTTCCCATGCATGCTTTAACTGTAGGAAGATTCCCTTAAACTTGGAGAGTTGGGACCACTAGAATGGGTAGTACACAGTATTGCTCTAAGTGGTGTTCTTTTGCTCACACAAACTCAACAATCTTGTCAGCCCCAAGTGTCCAGTTTTATATCTCATCCAGCTGTGGGTGTAAAGGTGGACAATCCAGGTTGCATCACAGGCCCTGAAAGTATTTCTTAAGGCTTTCCCTCTGTTTCACTGTTTTTGCATTTTGCTTTTGAAATTTATTTTTATAAGGGTATTTAGGTGAATTTCAGTGCTGTGTTCATGCCGTTATACACACACATGACTCCTTTATGGAGACATGATAATACATATGTTTTAAAATTCTTGGAGTCAGATATATTCCTCTGCAATGAATAGGGTGTGTTGAGTCGAGTTCATGGTGCGGGGAGTAGGTGATGTCTATTAAATACTTGGTTTATGTAACGATATCTGTGCTAATTTAAAACTGTGGTTTTATGCATCAACTCACCTCGCCTTTCCCGTTAAGAAGGCAGAATATTGTTTTCTAAGTGTGTGACTCTGTTGTGTTTGTAATTCAGTTCATGTGTAGTCATGTGTACATTCCCGCTATGAGTGATAATTTATGATAAGAATAGTTACTCTGTAATCTTTCCTAACTCAGTTCATGTGTAGCCATGTTTACAGGATCTTCATAAGTGATATCTTATGATAAGTTTCATTTTCTGTGTGACTAATTTCACTTAGAATCATCGTACCTGAATACACTCATTTTGCTGCTACAGGTCTTATGACATTGATTTCATGGCTGAGGGATATTCGATCGTATGTAAATAACACAATTTTTTGAACCATTTTAATCTTTCCTGGGATATTTAAGTTGTACGCAAGTTGAGGTTCTTGTAAGCAGTGCAGCCCTAAACTTTGGGGTGGCTCTGTCTTATTGATTTTCAGTTTTCCCAAGGTATATTCCCTAGACTGGAAGTGCCCTTGGCTCTGTAGCTCGGTTGTTTACTTGCTTATGGAACACAATGCACTCCTCCAGTGAGGCAGTTGGCAATTTATATCCCGCCCATCAGCATAACAAGGCTCCCTGTTCTCCAGGGCCTGTCTTGCCTTTCTGCTTTTTATCCATTTTGTGGATGTGCCTTTTGACAGGTGAGAAGTGATACTTCTTTGGAGTGCAGATTTGCATTGCCCGCTTGCTTGCTTGGCCAAAAAGGGCGTATGGGTTTTCTCTTGAATATATTCATGAAAAAACGCATACGCCCTTTTTGGCCTAGTGCATCATTGTGGAAGTAGTGCCCCTCTTGCTGTGCTTTAAAGGCGATTCCAACGTACCTATTGAAATCTGTTTCCTGCTATTCTGTCTCGCTTTCAAGTCTGCCTCATTGCCTTCCGTCAACAGATTTTTGGACGATAGTTGCCCTTTATTACTCTGCCACTTTGTGAAGTGCTGTGCCCCTGAGCTCTGTTTTATAACTGGTTTTTTTATGAGCTGTACGCAAGTCCAATATTTTGGTTCAGGAACTATACTGGTTCCTGGTGGGTGGCTGAGACTTTGGTCAGTTCTTCTTCCTCCCGGGAAAGAAGAGTGACATGTGCCCGTCCAAATGCCTAACAGCTACTCTCTCATTGGTTCTCCCTCTTCCCATTCATCCTCTGGTAAATTGGCAACCTGTGCGAAACAGGAGGTTAAAGGTGCTGTCTCTCCAGGTTGGGAGATTGATAGTAAAGCAGTTGGAAAGTCAAACCTGAGGACCAGGAGAGGGACTATTTGTTGAGTTTTAGAGACCTTTCGTATTCACTGTGTGTCCATTCTCTAGGATTCCCGTACATGTTATAGCTGTAGTAATGTTCCATTCAACCTGGAGTGTTGGGACCCATGGAATGGGTGCCATGCATTATTGCTTTAAACGGTCTGCATTTGCTCACCCAATCTCACCAATCCTCTCAGTCCCATGTGTCCAGCCTTAAGCCACATCCAGCTGTCGTTGTAGATAGGGTCATTCCAAGTTTCATCAGAGACCCTGAAGGAATTGTAAAGAATTTCCCTTTTTTTTGTTTTTCAAATTCCTTTTTATATTGGGTTTGAGCTGATTCTCGCTGCCATGTTTATGCCAGTCTAGACACACTTGATTCCCAAAAAGAGACATATCAATACATAGGTTTTAAGATTCTCACTACTCAGATATATTCCTCTGCGGGAAATATGGGGTTTTGAGTCCCTTTCACTGAGGAAGGTGTAGGTCTTGTCTATTCCATAGTTGGTTCTTGGAACGGTACGTGTGCTTATATCAACCTCTGGTTTTATGCATCACCCCACCTCTCCTTCCCCCTTAAGCAGGCATAAGAGTGTTTTCTAAATGTGAGACTCTCTTCTCTTTCCTAACTCAGTTCATGTGTAGCCATGTTTACACGATCTTCATAAGTGATATCTTATGATAAGTTTCTTTTTCTGTGTGACTTATTTCACTTAGAATCATTGTACCTGAATCCACTCATTTTGCTGCTCCTGGTCTTATGACATTGTTTTCATGGCTGAGGGATATTCCATCATACGTAAGTACCACAATTTTTTGAACCATTTTTAACTTTCCTGGGATACTTAAGGTGTACCCAAGTTGAGGTTCTTGTAAGCAGTGCAGCCCTAAATTTTGGGGTGGCTCTTTCTTATTGATTTTCAATTTTCCCATGGTATATTCCCTAGACTGGAAGTGCCCTTGGCTCTGTAGCTCAGTTGTTTACTTGTTTTAGGGAACACAATGCACTCCTCCAGAGAGGGAGTTGGCAATTTACATCCCGGCCATCAGCATAACAAGGCTCCCTGTTCTCCAGGGCCTGTCTTGAATTTCTGGTTTTTACCCTTTTTGTGGATGTCCCTTTGGACCGGTGGGAAGTGATACTTCTTTGTAGTGCAGACTTACATTGTCTGCTTGCTTGCTTGGCCAAAATGGGCGTATGCGTTTTCTCCTGAATATACTTAGGAGAAAACCCATACGCCCTTTTTGGACAAGTGCATCATTGTCGAAGTTGTGCCCCTCTTCCTGTGCTTTAAAGGCGATTCCAACATACGTCTTGAAATCTGTTTCCTGCTATTCTGCCTCACTTTCAAGTCCGCCTCGTTGCCTTCCCTCAACAGATTTTTGGATGATAGTTGTCCTTTATTACTCTGCCAGTTTGTGAATTGCTCTGCCCTATAGCTCCATTTTTTAACTCGTTTTTTGTGAGCTGAACGCAAGTCCCATATTTTGGTTTAGGGCCTATAATGGTTCCTGATGGGTGGCTGAGTCTTTGGTTAATTCTTCTTCCTCCTGGGAAATAAGAGTGACATGTGCCCGTCCAAATGCCTAACAGCTACTCTCTCTTTGGTTCTCCCTCTTCCCTTTCATCCTTTGCCAAATTGGCAACCTGTGCGAACCAGGAGGTTAAAGGTGCTGTCTCTCCAAGTTGGGAGATTGATAGTAAAGCAGTTAGAAAGTGAAACTGGAGCACCAGTAGAGGGACGATTCGTTGAGATTTAGAAACCTTTCGTATTCACAGTGTGTCCATTCTCTAGGTTTCCCATACATGTTATAGCTGTAGTAATATTCCTTACATCCTGGAGAGTTGGGACCCATGGAATGTGTGCCATGCATTATTGCTTTAAAGGGTCTGCATTTGCTCACCAATCTCACCAATCCTCTCAGTCCCATGTGTCCAGCCTTATGCCACCTCCAGCTGTCGTTCTAGATAGGGTCATTCCAAGTTTCATCAGAGACCCTGAAGGAATTGTAAAGAATTTCGCTGTTTTTTTTGTTTTGTTTTTGAAATTACTTTTTATAGTGGGTTTGAGCTGATTCTCGCTGCCATCTTTATGCCAGTCTACACACACTTGATTCCCTTACGGAGACATATCAATACATAGGTTTTAAGATTCTTACTAGTCAGATATATTCCTCTGCGGGAAATATGGGTTTTTGAGTCCCTTTCACTGAGGAAGGTGGAGGTCTTGTCTATTCCATACTTGGTTTTTGGAACGGTACCTGTGCTTATATCAACCTGTGGTTTTATGCATCACCCCACCTCTCCTTCCCCCTTAAGCAGGCATAAGAGTGTTTTCTAAATGTGAGACTCTCTTCTCTTTCCTAACTCAGTTCATGTGTAGCCATGTTTACAGGATCTTCATAAGTGATATCTTATGATAAGTTTCTTTTCTGTGTGACTTATTTCACTTAGAATCATTGTACCTGAATCCACTCATTTTGCTGCTCCTGGTCTTATGACATTGTTTTCATGGCTGAGGGATATTCCATCATACGTAAGTACCACAATTTTTTGAACCATTTTTATCTTTCCTGGGATACTTAAGGTGTACCCAAGTTGAGGTTCTTGTAAGCAGTGCAGCCCTAAATTTTGGGGTGGCTCTGTCTTATTGATTTTCAGTTTTCCCAAGGTATATTCCCTAGACTGGAGGTGCCCTTGGCTCTGTAGCTCTGTTGTTTACTTGTTTTAGGGAACACAATGCACTCCTCCAGAGAGGCAGTTGGCAATTTACATCCCGGCCATCAGCATAACAAGGCTCCCTGTTCTCCAGGGCCTGTCTTGAATTTCTGGTTTTTACCCTTTTTGTGGATGTCCCTTTGGACCGGTGGGAAGTGATACTTCTTTGTAGTGCAGACTTACATTGTCTGATTGCTTGCTTGGCCAAAATGGGCGTATGCGTTTTCTCCTGAATATACTTAGGAGAAAACCCATACGCCCTTTTTGGACAAGTGCATCATTGTCGAAGTGGTCCCCCTCTTCCTGTGCTTTAAAGGCGATTCCAACATACGTCTTGAAATCTGTTTCCTGCTATTCTGCCTCACTTTCAAGTCCGCCTCGTTGCCTTCCCTCAACAGATTTTTGGATGATAGTTGTCCTTTATTACTCTGCCAGTTTGTGAATTGCTCTGCCCTATAGCTCCATTTTTTAACTCGTTTTTTGTGAGCTGAACGCAAGTCCCATATTTTGGTTTAGGACCTATACTGGTTCCCGATGGGTGGCTGAGTCTTTGGTTAATTCTTCTTCCTCCTGGGAAATAAGAGTGACATGTGCCCGTCCAAATGCCTAACAGCTACTCTCTCTTTGGTTCTCCCTCTTCCCTTTCATCCTTTGCCAAATTGGCAACCTGTGCGAACCAGGAGGTTAAAGGTGCTGTCTCTCCAAGTTGGGAGATTGATAGTAAAGCTGTTAGAAAGTGAAACTGGAGCACCAGGAGAGGGACTATTCTTTGAGATTTAGAGACCTTTCGTATTCAGAGTGTGTCCATTCTCTAGGTTTCCCATACATGTTATAGCTGTAGTAATATTCCCTACAACCTGGAGAGTTGGGACCCATGGAATGTGTGCCATGCATTATAGTTTTAAAGGGTCTGTTTGCTCACGAATCTCACCAATCCTCTCAGTCCCATGTGTCCAGCCTTATGCCACCTCCATCTGTCGTTCTAGATATGGTCATTCCAAGTTTCATCAGAGACCCTGAAGGAATTGTAAAGAATTTCGCTGTTTTTTTTGTTTGTTTTTGAAATTACTTTTTATAGTGGGTTTGAGCTGATTCTCGCTGGCATCTTTATGCCAGTCTACACACACTTGATTCCCTTACGGAGACATATCAATACATAGGTTTTAAGATTCTTACTAGTCAGATATATTCCTCTGCGGGAAATATGGGTTTTTGAGTCCCTTTCACTGAGGAAGGTGTAGGTCTTGTCTATTCCATAGTTGGTTTTTGGAACGGTACCTGTGCTTATATCAACCTCTGGTTTTATGCATCACCCCACCTCTCCTGCCCCCTTAAGCAGGCATAAGAGTGTTTTCTAAATGTGAGACTCTCTTCTCTTTCCTAACTCAGTTCATGGGAAGCCATGTTTACACGATCTTCATAAGTGATATCTTATGATAAGTTTCTTTTTCTGTGTGTCTTATTTCACTTAGAATCATTGTACCTAAATCCACTCATTTTGCTGCTACTGGTCATATGATATTGATTTCATGGCTGAGGGATATTCCCTCGTACGTAAGTACCACAACTTTTTCAACCATTTTTATATTTCCTGGGATATTAAGGTGTACCAAAGTTGAGGTTCTTGTAAGCAGTGCATTCCTAAATTTTGAGGTGGCTCTGTCTTATTGATTTTCAGTTTTCCCAAGGTATATTCCCTAGACTGGAAGTGCCCTTGGCTCTGTTGCTCTGTTGTTTACTTGTTTTAGGGAACACAATGCACTCGTCCAGAGAGGCAGTTGGCAATTTACATCCCGGCGATCAGCATAACAAGGCTCCCTGTTCCAGGGCCTGTCTTGAATTTCTGGTTTTTACCCTTTTTGTGGATGTCCCTTTGGACCGGTGGGAAGTGATACTTCTTTGTAGTGCAGACTTACATTGTCCGCTTGCTTGCTTGGCCAAAATGGGCGTATGCCTTTTCTCCTGAATATACTCAGGAGAAAACACATACGCCCTTTTTGGACAAGTGCATCACTGTCGAAGATGTGCCCCTCTTCCTGTGCTTTAAAGGCGATTCCAACATACCTATTGAAATCTGTTTCCTGCTATTCTGCCTCACTTTCAAGTCCGCCTCGTTGCCTTCCCTCAACAGATTTTTGGATGATAGTTGTCCTTTGTTACTCTGCCAGTTTGTGAATTGCTCTGCCCTATAGCTCCATTTTTTAACTCGTTTTTTGTGAGCTGAACGCAAGTCCCATATTTTGGTTTAGGACCTATACTGGTTCCCGGTTGGTTGCTGAGACTTTGGTTAATTCTTCTTCCTCCCGGGAAATAAGAGTGACATGTGCCCGTCCAAATGCCTAACAGCTACTCTCTCTTTGGTTCTCCCTCTTCCCTTTCATCCTTTGCCAAATTGGCAACCTGTGCGAAGCAGGAGGTTAAAGGTGCGGTCTCTCCAAATTGGGAGATTGATAGTAAAGCAGTTAGAAAGTGAAACTGGAGCACCAGGAGAGGGACTATTCTTTGAGATTTAGAAACCTTTCGTATTCACAGTGTGTCCATTCTCTAGGTCTCCCATACATGTTATAGCTGTAGTAATATTCCCTACAACCTGGAGAGTTGGGACCCATGGAATGGGTGCCATGCATTATTGCTTAAAGTGTCTGCATTTCCTCACGAATCTCACCAATCCTCTCAGTCCCATGTGTCCAGCCTTATGCAACCTCCAGCTGTCGTTCTAGATAGGGTCATTCAAAGTTTCATCAGAGACCCTGAGGAATTGTAAAGAATTTCGCTGATTTTTTGTTTTGTTTTTGAAATTCCTTTTTATAGTGGGTTTGAGCTGATTCTCGCTGCCATCTTTATGCCTGTCTACACACACTTGATTCCGTTACGTAGACATATCAATACATAGGTTTTAAGATTCTTACTAGTCAGATATATTCCTCTGCGGGAAATATGGGATTTTGAGTCCCTTTCACTGAGGAAGGTGTAGGTCTTGTCTATTCCATACTTGGTTTTTGGAACGGTATCTGTGCTTATATCAACCTCTGGTTTTGTGCATCACCCCACCTCTCCTTCCCCCTTAAGCAGGCATAAGAGTGTTTTCTAAATCTGATACTCTCTTCTCTTTCCTAACTCAGTTCATGTGTAGCCATGTTTACAGGATCTTCATAAGTGATATCTTATGATAAGTTTCTTTTTCTGTGTGACTTATTTCACTTAGAATCATTGTACCTGAATCCACTCATTTTGCTGCTCCTGGTCTTATGACATTGTTTTCATGGCTGAGGGATATTCCATCATACGTAAGTACCACAATTTTTTGAACCATTTTTATCTTTCCTGGGATACTTAAGGTGTACCCAAGTTGAGGTTCTTGTAAGCAGTGCAGCCCTAAATTTTGGGGTGGCTCTGTCTTATTGATTTTCAGTTTTCCCAAGGTATATTACCTAGACTGGAAGTGTCCTTGGCTCTGTAGCTCTGTTGTTTACTTGTTTTAGGGAACACAATGCACTCCTCCAGAGAGGCAGTTGGCAATTTACATCCCGGCCATCAGCATAACAAGGCTCCCTGTTCTCCAGGGCCTGTCTTGAATTTCTGGTTTTTACCCTTTTTGTGGATGTCCCTTTGGACCGGTGGGAAGTGATACTTCTTTGTAGTGCAGACTTACATTGTCTGCTTGCTTGCTTGGCCAAAATGGGCGTATGCGTTTTCTCCTGAATATACTTAGGAGAAAACCCATACGCCCTTTTTGGACAAGTGCATCATTGTCGAAGTGGTCCCCCTCTTCCTGTGCTTTAAAGGCGATTCCAACATACGTCTTGAAATCTGTTTCCTGCTATTCTGCCTCACTTTCAAGTCCGCCTCGTTGCCTTCCCTCAACAGATTTTTGGATGATAGTTGTCCTTTATTACTCTGCCAGTTTGTGAATTGCTCTGCCCTATAGCTCCATTTTTTAACTCGTTTTTTGTGAGCTGAACGCAAGTCCCATATTTTGGTTTAGGGCCTATACTGGTTCCCGATGGGTGGCTGAGTCTTTGGTTAATTCTTCTTCCTCCTGGGAAATAAGAGTGACATGTGCCCGTCCAAATGCCTAACAGCTACTCTCTCTTTGGTTCTCCCTCTTCCCTTTCATCCTTTGCCAAATTGGCAACCTGTGCGAACCAGGAGGTTAAAGGTGCTGTCTCTCCAAGTTGGGAGATTGATAGTAAAGCAGTTAGAAAGTGAAACTGGAGCACCAGTAGAGGGACGATTCGTTGAGATTTAGAAACCTTTCGTATTCACAGTGTGTCCATTCTCTAGGTTTCCCATACATGTTATAGCTGTAGTAATATTCCTTACATCCTGGAGAGTTGGGACCCATGGAATGTGTGCCATGCATTATTGCTTTAAAGGGTCTGCATTTGCTCACCAGTCTCACCAATCCTCTCAGTCCCATGTGTCCAGCCTTATGCCACCTCCAGCTGTCGTTCTAGATAGGGTCATTCCATGTTTCATCTGAGACCCTGAAGGAATTGTAAAGAATTTCGCTGTTTTTTTTTTGTTTTGTTTTGTTTTTGAAATTACTTTTTATAGTGGGTTTGAGCTGATTCTCGCTGGCATCTTTATGACAGTCTACACACACTTGATTCCCTTACGGAGACATATCAATACATAGGTTTTAATATTCTTACTAGTCAGATATATTCCTCTGCGGGAAATATGGGGTTTTGAGTCCCTTTCACTGAGGAAGGTGTAGGTCTTGTCTATTCCATAGTTGGTTTTTGGAACGGTACCTGTGCTTATATCAACCTCTGGTTTTATGCATCACCCCACCTCTCCTGCCCCCTTAAGCATGCATAAGAGTGTTTTCTAAATGTGAGACTCTGTTCTCTTTCCTAAGTCAGTTCATGTGTAGCCATGTTTACAGGATCTTCATAAGTGATATCTTATTATAAGCTTCTTTTTCTGTGTGACTTATTTCACTTAGAATCATCGTACCTGAATCCACTCATTTTGTTGCTACTGGTCTTATGACATTGGTTTCGTGGCTGAGGGTATTCCATCGTACGTAATTACCATAATTTTTTGAACCATTTTTATATTTCCTAGGATATTTCAGGTGTACCCAAGTTGAGGTTCTTGTAAGCAGTGCAGCCCTAAATTTGGGGGTGGCTCTGTCTTAATGATTTTCAGTTTTCCCAATGTATATACCCTAGACTGGAAGTGCCCTTGGCTCTGTAGCTCTGTTGTTTACATGTTTTTGGGAACACAATGCACTCCTCCAGAGAGAAAGTTGGCAATTTACATCCCGCCCAACAGCATAACAATGCTCCCTGTTCTCCAGGGCCTGTCTTGCCTTTCTGGTTTTTACACATTTTGTGGATGTCCCTTTTGACCGGAGGGAAGTGATACTTCTTTGTAGTGCAGATTTGCATTGCCCGCTTGCTTGCTTGGCCAAAAAGGGCGTATGCGTTTTCTCCTGCATATGTTCAGGAGAAAATGCATACGCCGTTTTTGGCCAAGTGCATCATTGACGAAGTTTTGCCCCTCTTCCTGTGCTTTACATGTGATTCCAACGTACCTCTTGAAATCTGTTTCCTGCTATTCTGCCTCGCTTTCAAGTCTGCCTCGTTGCCTTCCCTGAACAGATTTTTGGATGATAGTTGTTCTTTATTACTTTGCCAGTTTGTGAATTGCTGTGCCCTTGAGCTCCATTATTCAACTCGTTTTTTGTAGCTGAACGCATGTCCAAAATTTCGGTTCAGGACCTATACTGGTTTCCAGTGGGTGGCTGCCACTTTGGTTAATTCTTCTTCCTGCCGGGAAATTAGAGTGACATATGCCCGTCCAAATGCCTAACAGCTACTCTCTCATTGGTTCTCCCTCTTCCCTTTCATCCTCTGCCAAATTAGCAACCTGTGAGAATCAGGAGGTTAAAGGGGCTGTCTCTCCAAGTTGGGAGATTGATAGTAAAGCAGTTGGAAAGTGAAACTGGAGCACCAGGAGAGGGACTATTCATTGAGTTTTAGAGTCCTTTACTATTCACTGTGTGTGCATTCTCTAGGTTTCCCGTACATGTTATAGCTGTAGTAATATTCCCTTCAACCTGGAGAGTTGGGACCCATGGAATGGGTGCCATGCATTTTTGCTTTAAAGGGTCTGCGTTTGCTCACCCAATCTCACCAATCCTCTCATTCCCAAGTGTCCAGCCTTATGCCACATCCAGCTGTAATTGTAGACAGGGTCATTCCAGGTTTCATCAGAGACCCTGAAGGAATTGTAAAGAATTTCACTGTTTTTTTGTTTTGTTTTTTAAATTCCTTTTTATAGTGGGTTTGAGCTGATTCTCGCTGCCATATTTATGCCAGTCTAGACACACTTGATTCCCTTATGGAGACATATCAATACATAGGTTTTAAGATTCTTACTAGTCAGATATATTCCTCTGCGGGAAATATGGGGTTTTGAGTCCCTTTCACTGAGGAAGGTGTAGGTCTTGTCTATTCCATAGTTGGTTTTTGGAACGGTACCTGTGCTTATATCAAACTCTGTTTTTATGCATCACCCCACCTCTCCTGCCCCCTTAAGGAGGCATGAGAGTGATTTCTAAATGTGAGACTCTGTTCTCTTTCCTAACTCAGTTCATGTGTAGCCATGTTTACAGGAACTTCGTAAGTGATATCTTATGATAAGCTTCTTTTTCTGTGTGACTTATTTCACTTAGAATCATCGTACCTGAATCCACTCATTTTGCTGCTACTGGTCTTATGACATTGGTTTCGTGGCTGAGGGATATTCCATCGTACGTAACTACCATAATTTTTTGAACCATTTTTATATTTCCTAGGATATTTCAGGTGTACCCAAGTTGAGGTTCTTGTAAGCAGTGCAGCCCTATATTTGGGGGTGGCTCTGTCTTAATGATTTTCAATTTTTCCAAGTTATATTCCCTAGACTGGAAGTGCCCTTGGCTCTGTAGCTCTGTTGTTTACATGTTTTTGGGAACACAGTGCACTCCTGCAGAGAGGCAGTTGGCAATTTACATCCCGCCCATCAGCATAACAAGGCTCCCTGTTCTCCCGGGCCTGTCTTGCCTTTCTGGTATTTACATATTTTGTGGATGTCCCTTTTGACTGGTGGGAAGTGATACTTCTTTATAGTGCAGATTTGCATTGCCTGCTTGCTTGCTTGGCCAAAAAGGGCGTATGCGTTTTCTCCTTCATATGTTCAGGAGAAAATGCATACGCCGTTTTTGGCCAAGTGCATCATTGACGAAGTTTTACCCCTCTTCCTGTGCTTTACATGTGATTCCAACGTACCTCTTGAAATCTGTTTCCTGCTATTCTGCCTCGCTTTCAAGTCTGCCTCGTTGCCTCCCCTCAACAGATTTTTGGATGATAGTTGTCCTTTATTACTTTGCCGGTTTGTGAATTGCTGTGCCCTTGAGCTATATATTTCAACTCATGTTTTGTGAGCTGAACGCATGTGCAAAATTTTGGTTCAGGACCTATACTGTTTCCCGGAGGGTGGTTGCATATTTGGTTAATTCTTCTTCCTGCCTGGAATTTAGAGTGACATATGCCCGTCCAAATGCCTAACAGCATCTCTCTCATTGGTCCTCCCTCTTCCCTTTCATCCTCTGCCAAATTGGCAAACTGTGAGAACCAGGAGGTTAAAGGCGCTGTCTCTCCAAGTTGGGAGATTGATAGTAAAGCACTTGGAAAGTCAAACCGGAGCACCAGGAGAGGGACTATTCGTTGAGTTTTAGAAACCTTTTGTATTCACAGTGTGTCCATTCTCTAGGTTTCCTGTACATGTTATAGCTGTAGTAATATTCCCTTAAACATGGAGAGTTCTGACCCATGGAATGGGTGCCATGCATTATTGCTTTCAAGGGTCTGCATTTGCTCACCCAATCTCACCAATCCTCTCAGTCCCAAGTGTCCAGCCTTATGCCACATCCAGCTGTCATTGTAGACATGGCCATTCAAGGTTTCATCAGAGACCGTGAAGGAATTGTAAAGAATGTCCCTTTTTTTTTGTTTTGTTTTTGAAATTCCTTTTTATAGTGGGTTTGAGCTGATTCTCGCTGCCATGTTTATGCCAGTCTAGACACACTTGATTCCCTTACGGAGACATATCAATACATAGGATTTTAGTTTGTTACTAGTCAGATATATTCCTCTGCGGGAAATATGGGGTTTTGAATCCCTTTCACTGAGGAAGGTATAGGTAGGTCTTGTCTCTTCCATAGTTGGTTTTTGGAATGGTACCTGTGCTTATATCAAACTCTGGTTTTATGCATCACCCCACCTCTCCTTTCTCCTTAAGCAGGCATAAGAGTGTTTTCTAAATGTGAGACTCTGTTCTCTTTCCTAACTCAGTTCATGTGTAGCCATGTTTACAGGATCTTCATAAGTGATATCTTATGATAACTTCTTTTTCTGTGTGATTTATTTTACTTAGAATCACCGTACCTGAATCCTCTCATATTGATGCTACTGGTCTTATGACATTGATTTCATGGCTGAGGGATATTCCATCGTACGTAAGTACCACAATTTTTTGAACCATTTTTATATTTCCTGGGATATTTAAGGTGAACCCAAGTTGAGGTTCTTGTAAGCAGTGCAGCCCTAAATTTTGGGGTGGCTCTGTCTTATTGATTTTCAGTTTTCCCAAGGTATATTCCGTAGACTGGAAGTGCCCTTGGCTCTGTAGCTCTGTTGTTTACTTGTTTTACAGAACACAATGCACTCCTCCAGTGAGGCAGTTGGCAATTTACATCCCGCCCATCAGCATAACAAAGCTCACGGTTCTCCAGGGCCTGTCTTGCCTCTCTGGTATTTACACATTTTTTGGATATCCCTTTTGACCAGTGGGAAGTGACAATTCTTTGTAGTGCAGATTTGCATTGCCCGCTTGCTTGCTTGGCCAGAAAGGGCATATGCGTTTTCTCCTGCATATATTCAGGAGAAAACGCATACGCCCTTTTTGGCCAAGTGCATCATTGTCGAAATTTTGCCCCTCTTCCTGTGCTTTACAGACGATTCCAACGTACCTCTTGAAATCTGTTTCCTGCTATTCATCCTCACTTTCAAGTCCGCTTCGTTGCCTTCCCTCAACAGATTTCTGGACGATAGTTGGCCTTTATTACTATGCCTAATTTTGAATTGCTCTGCCGCTGAGCTCCATTTTTCAACTCGTTTTTTGTGAGCTGAATGCAAGTCCAAAATTTTGTTTCAGGAGCTATACTGGTTCCCAGTGTGTGGTTGAGACTTTGGTTAATTATTCTTCCTGCCGGGAAATTAGAGTGACATATGCCCGTCCAAGTGCCTAACAGCTACTCTCTCATTGGTTCTCCCTCTTCCCTTTCATCCTCTCCCAAATTGTCAAACTGTGAGAACCAGGAGGTTAAAGGGTCTGTCTCTCCAATTTGGGAGATTGATAGTAAAGCAGTTGGAAAGTGAAACCGGAGCACCAGGAGAGGGACTATTCGTTGAGTTTTAGAAAAATTTCTTATTCACAGTGTGTCCATTCTCTAGGTTTCCCGTACATGTTATAGCTGTAGTAATAAACCCTTCAACCTGGAGACTTGGAACCCGTGGAATGTGTGCCATGCATTATTGCTTTAAAGGGTCTGCATTTGTTCACCCAATCTCACCAATCCTCTCAGTCCCAAGTGTCCAGCCTTATGCCACATCGAGCTGTCATTGTAGACAGGGACATTCCAGGTTTCATCAGAGACCCTGAAGGAATTGAAAAGAATTTCCCTGTTTTTTTGTTTTGTTTTTTAAATTCCTTTTTATAGTGGGTTTGAGCTGATTCTCGCTGCCATGTTTATGCCAGTCTAGACACACTTGATTCCCTTATGGAGACATATCAATACATAGATTTTAAGATTCTTACTAGTCAGATATATTCCTCTGTGGGAAATATGGGGTTTTGAGACCCTTGCACTGAGGATGGTGTAGGTAGGTCTTGTCTATTCCATAGTTGGTTTTTGGAACGGTACCTGTGCTTATATCAAACTCTGGTTTTATGCATCACCCCACCTCTCCTTCCCCCTTAAGCAGGCATAAGAGTGTTTTCTAAATGTGAGACTCTGTTCTCTATCCTAACTCAGTTCATGTGTAGCCATGTTTACAGGATCTTCATAAGTGATATCTTATGATAAGCTTCTTTTTCTGTGTGACTTATTTCACTTAGAATCATCGTACCTGAATCCACTCATATTGATGCTACTGGTCTTATGACACTGATTTCATGGCTGAGGGATATTCCATCGTACGTAAGTACCACAATTCTTTGAACCATTTTTATCTTTCCTGGGATATTTAAGGTGTATCCAAGTTGAGGTTCTTGTAAGCAGTGCAGCCCTAAATTTGGGGGTGTCTCTGTCTTATTGATTTTCAGTTTTCCCAAGGTATATTCCCTAGACTGGAAGTGCCCTTGGCTCTGTAGCTCTGTTGTTTACTTGTTTTAGGGGACACAGTACACTCCTCCAGAGAGGCAGTTGGCAATTTCCATCCCACCCATCAGCATAACAAGGCTCCCTGTTCTCTAGGGACTGTCTTGCCTTTCTGGTATTTACCCATTTTGTGGATGTCCCTTTTGACCGGTGGGGAGTGATACTTCTTTATAATGCAGATTTGCATTTCCCCCTTGCTTGCTTGGCTAAAAAGTGCGTATGCGTTTTGTCCTTAATATATTCAGGAGAAAACGTATACGCCGTTTTTGGCCAAGTGCATCATTGTCGAAGTTGTGCCCCTCTTCATGTGCTTTACAGATGATTCCAACGTACCTCTTGAAATCTGTTTCCTGCTATTCTGCCTCGCCTTCAATTCCCCCTCATTGCCTTCCCTCAACAGATTTTTGGACGATAGTTGTCCTTAATACTCTGCCAGTTTGTGAATTGCTGTGCCCCTTAGCTTCATTTTTCATCTCGTTTTTTGTGAGCTGAACTCAAGTCCACAATTTTGATTCAGGACGTAATCTGGATCCCGGGGGGTGGCTGAGACTTTGGTTAATTCTTCTTTTTGCTGGGAAATTAGAGTGACATATGCCCGTCCAAATGCCTAACAACTACTCTCTCATTGGTTCTCCCTCTTCCCTTTTATCCTCTGCCAAATTGGCAACCTGTGCGAACCAGGAGGATAAAGGAGCTGTCTCTCCAAGTTGGGAGATTGATAGTAAAGCAGTTGGAAAGTAAAACTGGAGCACCAGGAGAGGGACTATTAGTTGAGTTTTAGAAACCTTTCGTATTCACAGTGTGTCCATTCTCTAGGTTTCCCGTATATGTTATAACTGTAGTAATATTGACTTCAACCTGGAGAGTTGGGACAAACGGAATGGGTGCCACACATTATTGCTTTAAAGGGTGTGCATTTGCTCAACCAATCTCACCAGTCCTCTCAGTCCCAAGTGTCCAGCCTTATGCCATATCCAGCTGTCATTGTAGATAGGGTCATTCCAGGTTTCATTAGAGCCCCTAAATTAATTGTAAAGAATTTCCATGTTTTTTGGTTTTTTTTTTGAAATTCCTTTTTATAGTGGGTTTGAGCTGATTCTCACTGCAATGATTATGCCAGTCTAGACACACTTGATTCCATTACGGAAACATATCAATACATAGGTTTTAATATTCTTACTAGTCAGATATATTCCTCTGTGGGAAATATCGTGTTTTGAGTTCCTTTCACTGAGGAAGGTGTAGGTCTTGTATATTCCATATTTGGTTTTTGAAATGGTACGTGTAGTTATATCAAACGCTGGTTTTCTGCAGCACCCCACCTCTCCTTCCCCCTTAAGCAGGCATAAGAGTGTTTTCTAAATGTGAGTCTCTGTTCGCTTTCCTAACTCGGTTCATGTGTAGCCATGTTTAGAGGACCTTCATAAGTGATATCTTATGATAAGTTTCTTTATCTGTGTGACTTATTTCAGTTAGAATCATCGTACCTGAATCCACTCATTTTGCTGCTACCTGTCTTATGACATTGATTTCATGGCTGAGGGATATTCCATCATACGTAACTACCAAAATATTTTAAACCATATTTTATTTCCTGGGATATTTAAGCTGTACCCAAGTTGAGGTTCTTGTAATCAGTGCAGCCCTAAATTTTGGGGTGGCTCTGTCTTATTGATTTTCTGCTTTCCCAAGGTATATTCCCCAGACTGAAAGTACCCTTGGCTCTGTAGCTCTGTTGTTTACTTGTTTTAGGGAACACAATGCCCTCCTCCAGAGAGGCAGTTGGCAATTTACATCCCACCCATCAGCATAACAAGGCTCCCTGTTCTCCAGGGCCTGTCTTGCCTTTTTGGTTTTTACCCATTTTGTGGATGTACCTTTTGACAAGTGGGAAGTGATACTTTGTAGTGCAGATATGCATTGCCAGCATGCTTGCTTGGCCTTAAAAGGGCGTATGCGTTTTCTCCTGAATATATTCAGGAGAAAACACATACGCCCTTTTTGGCCAAGTGCATCATTGTCGATGTTGTGCCCCTCTTCCTGTGCCTGAAATGCGATTCCAACGTACCTCTTGAAATCTGTTTCCTGCTATTCTGCCTCGCTTTCAAGTCTGCCTCGTTGCCTTCCCTCAACAGATTTTTGGACGATAGTTGTCCTTTATTACTCTGCCTGTTTGTGAATTGTTGTGAACAGAGCTACATTATTTAACTCGTCTTTTTTGTGAGCTGAACACACGTCCAATATTTTGGTTCAGGACCTATACTGGTTCCCGGTGGGTGGCTGAGGCTTTGGTTATTTCTTCTTCTTCCCGCGAAGTAGGAGTGACATGTGCCCTTACATATGTCTAACAGCTACTCTCTCACTGGTCTCCCTCTTCCCTTTCATCCTCTGCCAAATTGGCAACCTGTGCGAACCAGGAGGTTAAAGGTGCTGTCTCTCCAAGTTGGGAGATTGATAGTAAAGCAGTTAGAAAGTCAAATGGG
The DNA here is from genome assembly GCF_964341445.2 of Mesoplodon mirus. Lineage (NCBI taxonomy): Eukaryota > Metazoa > Chordata > Mammalia > Artiodactyla > Ziphiidae > Mesoplodon > Mesoplodon mirus. Next base: position 9,747 of record NW_028295001.1, on the reverse strand, counting down.
AGCACCAGGAGAGGGACTATTCGTTGAGTTTCAGAATCCTTTCGTATTCACTCTGTGTCCATTCTCTAGGGTTCCCGTACATATTATATCTGTAGTAATATGCCATCAAACCTGGCCTGTTGGGACCAATGGAATGGGTGCCACACATTATTGCTTTAAAGGGTCTACATTTGCTCTCCCAATCTCACCAATCTTCTCAGTCCCAAGTGTCCAGCCTTATGCCACATCCAGCTGTCGTTGTAGATAGGGTCATTCCAGGTTTCATCAGCGACCCTGAAGGTATTGTGTAAGAATTGTTCTGTTTTTATGTTTTGTTTGAATTTCATTTTTATATTGGGTTTGAGCTGATTCTCCCTGCCATGTTTATGTCATACTAGACACACTTAGTTACCTTACGGAGACATATCAATACATAGGTTTTAAAATTCTTACTAGTCAGATATATTTCTCTGCGGGGAATAAGGATGTTGAGTTCCATTCACTGAGGAAGGAGTAGGGCTCGTCTCTTTTGTTTTTGGATTATGGAACGGTATCTTTGCTAATATCAATCTTTTGTTTTGTGCATCTCCCCACCTGTCTTTCCCCTTAAGCAAGTGTTAGAGTGTTTTCTAAATCTGAGACTCTGTTCTCTTCCCTAAATCAGTTCATATGTAGCCATGTTTACATTCCCTTCATAAGTGATATCTTATGTCAGAATGCACCATGGCCCTTGTCATAATAATGCTTCATGACCCCTGTCATCACAATGATCCATGCCCTGGTTATCAAAATGCTCCATGTCCCTTGTCATCAAAATTCTCCACGTACTTGTCATCACAATGCTACATGACACTTCTCATCAAAATGTTACATGCTCTTGTCATCACAATTCTCCATTCTCTTGACATTGCAGTGCTCCATGCCCTTGTCATCACAATGATCCATGCCTTTGTCATCACATTGCTCCATGACCCCTGTCATCACATTGCTCCCTGACAACTGTCATCACAATGCTTCATGCCCCTTGTCATTACAGTGCTCCGTGATGCTCAACATCACAATTACCCAAGGTCTTCTCATCACAGTGCTCCACGGTTTTGCCATCACCATGCTCCATGCCTTGTCATCTCAAATCTCAATGTCCCTTGTCCTCACAATTCTCCACGTACTTGTCATTACAATGCTCCATGGCACTTCACATCACAATGTTATATGCTCTTGTCATCACAATACTCCATGCACTTGTCATCGCAATGCTCCATGACCCCTGTCATAGGAAGCTCCATGTGATTTTCATCAAAATGTTTCACGACCAGGGCATTAAAATTCTCAATGGCCCTTGATATCACAATGCTCCATGCCCTTGTCATCACAATGCTCCTTTACTTTGTCACAAAAATCCTCCATAACAATTGGTATCACAATGCTCCATGATATTGTCATCAAACTGGAACATGACATATATCATCACAATGCTCCCTGACAACTTTCTTCACAATAATCCATGACCTTGGGCCTCCCTGGTGGCGCAGTGGTTGAGAGTCCGCCTGCCGATGCAGGGGATACGGGTTCGTGCCCCGGTCTGGGAGGATCCCATATGCCGCGGAGCGGCTGGGCCCGTGAGCCATGGCCGCTGGGCCTGCGCATCCGGAGCCTGTGCTCCGCAACGGGGGAGGCCACAACAGTGAGAGGCCCGCATACCGCAAAAAAAAAAAAAAAAAAAAAAAAAAAAAAAAAAAAAAATCCATGACCTTGTCATCACAGTGCTCCATGACCTTGTCATCACAATGTGCCATGCCCATTCTTATCACAATAATCCAAGAAACTTGTCAGACCAATGCTCCATGACACTTTTTATCACAATGCCCCATGAACGCTGTCATCAAAATGCACAATGCCCATCATCATAATGCTTCATGCTATTGTCATCACAATGAAATCAAAAAGATCCATGACATCTGTCACCACAATGCTGCAAACCCTTGTGATCACAATGTCCCATAACACTTGTCATCACAATGCCCCATGACGCTGGTCACCACAGTTATCCATGGGCTTCTCATCACAATGCACCATGACTTTTGTCAACACAATGTTCAATACCCTTGTCAACACAATGCTCTCTGACTATTGACCTCAGTATGCACCGTGCACTCTTTCATGGCAAGGCTCCATGCCTATTTCATCACAATGATCCATGCCCTTTTCATCAAAATGTTCCAAGACACCTGTGATCACAATGCTCCTTGCACTTGTCATCACAAAGCTCCATGACGAATGTCATCAGCATGCTCCATGGCCTTCTCATCATAATGTTCCATGCCCTTGTCATCACAATGCTCCAAGACCCCTGTAATCAAAATGATCCCTGCGACGTTTCATCAGAATGCTCCATGAGACTTGTCATCACAAGGTTCCATGGTCTTCACATCACAGTGCTCCAGGACCTTGTCATCACAGTGCTCCATTCCCTTGTCATCACAATGCTCCATGAACCCTGTCATCACAATAATCCATGAATATTTTCAGCCCAATGCTCTACGAAATTCTCATCACAATGCACCATAGCCCATATCACCACAATGCTCCATGACCACTGTCATCAAAACACTCCGTGACGGGCCTCCCTGGTGGCGCAGTGGCTGAGAGTCCGCCTGCCGATGCAGGGGATACGGGTTCGTGCCCCGGTCTGGGAGGATCCCATATGCCGCGGAGCAGCTGGGCCCGTGAGCCATGGCCGCTGAGCCTGTGCGTCCGGAGCCTGTGCTCCGCAACGGGAGAGGCCACAACAGTGAGAGGCCCACGTACAGCAAAAAAAAAAAAAAAAAAAAAAAAAAAAAAAAAAAAAAAAAAAACACTCCATGACACCTGACAACACAATGATCCGGGACACTTGTCATCACAATGCTACATTCCCTTGTCATCACAATGCTCCATGACCCCTGTCATCACAACACTCCATGAACATTTTCAGCCCAGTGCTCCATGACCCTTGTCATCACAATGATCCATGCCCTTTTCATCCCAATGCTCCATGACACCTGTATTCACAATGCTCAATAACGCTTGTCATCACAGTGCTCCATGACACCTGTAATCACAATGCTCCATGCCTTTGTCAGCAAAATGCTACATGACCTTGTCATTACAATACTCTATGCACTTGTCATCACAATACTCCATTTCCATTGTCATCACAATCCTCCATGAACCTTGGGATCACATTGCTTCCTGCCATTGTCATCACAATGCTCCATGCTCCTTGAAATCAAAATGATCCATGACCTCTGTCATCACAATGCTCCAAAACCTTGTGATCACAATGTTCCATAACACCTGTCATCCCAACGCTCCATGATGCCTGTCATCACAATAATCCATGCCCTTTTCATCACAATGCTCCATGATCTTTGTCATCAAAATTCTCAATACACTTGTCATCAAAATGCTCCCTGACACTTGTCATCAGAATGCTCCTTGAAACCTGTCACGAAAAGGCTCCATGCCGTTTTCATCACAATACACCATGCCGTTTTCATCACAATGGTCCTGGCCATTTTCATCAAAATCCTCCACAAGCTTGTCATCAGAATGCTCCATGACCCTTGTCATCACAATTCTCCATGCACTTGTCAGCACAATGCTCCCTGACCATTGTCATCACAATGCTCCAAGCCATTGTCATCACAATGCTCCATTACATTTGTCATCAGAATTCTCCACGACACTTGGCATCCCAATGCTCCATGCCATTGTCATCACAATGGGCCATTCCAAATGTCATTGCAATAATCCATGAAACATATTAGACCAATGTTCCATGCCCTTGTCATCACAATGCTCCATGCCCTTGTTATCACAATGCTCCATGACCCCTGTCATCACAATGCTCCCTGACTCCCGTCATCACAATGCTTCATGACCTTTGTCATCACAATGTTCCATGTCGTCGTCATCAACAGTCTCTGACCTTTTTAACCACAATGCTCCATGAAATTTTCATCACAATGCTCTTTGACCCTTGTCATCACAGTGCACCATGCGATTGTCATCACAGTGCTTCACAACCTTGTCATCACATTCTCCTTAAAATTTGTCATCACAATGTTCCATGCACTTCTCATCAAAATGCTCTCTCACAACTGATATCACAATGCTACATCAATATTTGTCACAATACTCCCTCACCCCTGTCATCACAATGTTCCATGACTCCTGTCATCACAATGCTACATGCACTTATCATCACAATGTTCGATGACCCCTGACATCACAATGTACCATAACACCTGTCATCAAAATATTCCATGACACTTTTAATCAAATTGCTCCATGACGCTCTTATCACAGTGCTCCCTGCCCTTCTCATCACAATGCACAACGCCCTTGCTATCAAAATGCTCCATGACATTTTCATCACAAAGATCCATGACCCTTGGCATCACAATGCTCCATGTCATTGTCATCACAATGCTCCATGAACGCTCTCATCACTTTGCTCCATGCCCTTGCCTTCACAAAGCTCCATGACACATGTCATCAGGAATGCTCCATGGCATTCTCATCACAATGCTCCACGCCCTTGCCATCAGAATGCTCCATTACACCTGACATAACAATTCTCCATGACCCCTGCCATCACGATGTTCCATGGCTAAGTCATCACAAAGCTCCATGATCCTTCTCATCACAGTGCTCCAGGAACACTGTGATCACAATGCTCTATGCCGCTTTTCATCTCAATGATCCATGAACCCTGTCATCACAATGCACCATGCCCATCATCATAATGCTTCATGCTATTGTCATCACAATGAAATCAAAATGCTCCATGACCTCTGTCATAACAATGCTCCAAACCCTTGTGATCACAATATTACATATCACTTGTCATCACAATGCCCCATGATGCTCGTCATCACAATTATCAATGGACTTCTCATCACAATGCTCCATGACCTTTGTCCTGACAATGCTCAATACACTTGTCATCAACATGCTCCCTGACACTTGTTGTCAGTATGCTCCTTAAATCCTGTCATGACAAGGCTCCATGCCTTTTTCATCACAATGAACCATGCCCTTCTCATCACAATGCACCACACACTTGTCATCAAAATGCTCCATGACATTTGTCATCACAAAGCTCCATGACCCTTGGCATCACAATGCTCCATGTCATTGTCATCACAATGCTCCATGAACTCTCTCATGACATTGCTCCATGACATGTCATCACAAAGCTCCATGACACTTGTCATCACAATGCTCGATGCCCGTCTCATCACAATTCTCCATGCCCTTGTCATTACAATCCTCCATGACCCATGTATAACAGTGTTCCGTGCCCTTGTCATCACAATTCTCCATGCCCACCCTCATCACAATAATCCATGAAACTTTTCAGACCAATGCTCAATGCCCTTCTCATCACAATGCTCCATTTCCTCTGTCATAACAATGCTCCATGACCCGTGCCATCACAATGTTCCATGGCCTTGTCATCACAAGGCTCCATGACCCTTGTCATCACAATGCTCCAAGACCCCATTAATCACAATGCTCCATGCCCTTGTCTTCAAAAGCTCCATAACACATGCCATCAGAATATTCCATGGCCTTCTCATCACAATGCTCCATGCCCTTGTCATGACGATGCTGCAAGACCCCTGTAATCACAATGTTACATGCCCCTTTTCATCTCAATGCTCCATGAACCCTGTAATCAAAATGCACCATGCCCATCATCATAATGCTTCAGGCTATTGTCATCACAATGAAATCAAATTTCTCCATGACCACTGTCATCATAATGCTCCAAACCCTTGTGATCACAATGTTCCTTAACACTTATCATCACAACACCCTATGACGCTCATCATCACAATTATCCTTGGTCCTCTCATCACAATGCTCCATGATCTTTGTCATCACAATTCTCAATACACTTGTCATCACAATGCTCCCTGACACTTGTCGTCAGTATGCTCCTTGAACCCTGTAATGACATGGCTCCATGCCTTTTCATCACAATGAACCATGCCCTTTTCATCACAATGCTCCAAGACCCCTGTAATCACAATGCTCCATGCCCTTGTCATCACAAAGCTCCATGACGCATGTCATCAGAATGCTCCATGGCCTCCTCCTCACAATGCTCCATGCGCTTGTCATCACAATGCTCCAAGTCCCGTGTAATCACAATGCTCCATGCCCCTTTTCATCACAATGCTCCATGAGACTTGTCATCACAAGTCTCCATGGTCTTCCCATCACAATGCTCCAGGAACTTGTCATCACCATGCTCCATTCCCTTGTCATCAAAATGCTCCATGACCCCTCTCATCACAATACTCCATGAACATTTTCAAACCAGTGCTCCATGAACTTCTCATCACAATGCTCAATGACAAATATCATCAAAATACTCCATGACCACTGTCATCACAACACTCCATGACACATGACAACACAATGACCCGGGACTCTTGTCAACAAAATGCTCCATTTCCTACTCATCACACTGCTCCATGACCCCTGTCATCACAGTACTCCATGAACATTTTCAGCCCAATGATCCATGACCCTTGTCATCACAATCATCCATGACCATGTCATCCCAATTCTCCATGACCCTTTTAATCACAATGCTCCAAGAACCCTTAATCAAAATGCTCCATGCCCCTGTGATCACAAAGCTCCATGACGCATGTCATCAGAATGTTCCATGGCCTTCTCATCAATATGTTCCATGCCTTGTCATCACAATGCTCCCAGACCCCTGTAATCACAATGCTCCATGCCTCTTTTCATCTCAATGCTCCATGAACCCTGTCATCACAATGCATCATGCCCATCATCATAATGCTTCCGGCTATTGTCAGCACAATAAAATCAAAATTCTCCATGACCTCTGTCATCACAATGCTCCATGACCCCTGTCATCACAATACTCCATGAACATTTTCAGCCCAATGCTTCATGACACTTGTCTGCACAATGATCCATGTCCTTGTCATCCAAATTCCCCATGACCCATGTATTCACAATGCTCCATGACGCTTCTCATCACAGTGCTCCATGACACCTGTCATCACAATGCTCCAGGCCTTTGTCAGCAAATTGCTACGTCACCTTTTCATTACAATGCTCTATGGGCTTGTCATCACAATACTCAATTACCATTGTCATCACAATCCTCCATGAACCTTAGGATCACATTGCTTCATGCCCTTGACATCACAATGCTCCATGCTCCTTGAAATCAAAATGATCCATGGCCTCTGTCATTGAAATGCTCCAAAACCTTTTGATCACAATGTTCCAAAACACTTGTCATCACAACGCTCCATGATGCCTGTCATCACAATACTCCATGCCCTTTTCATCACAATGTTCCATGAACATTGTCATCACAATTCTCAATACACTTGTCATCACAATGCTCCCTGACACTTGTCATCAGAATGCTCCTTGAACCCTGTCACGAAAAGGCTCCATGCATTTTTCATCACAAAGCCCCATGCCATTTTCATCACAATGCTCCATGCCTTTGTCATCAAAATACTCCACAAGCTCGTCATCAGAATGCTCAATGACCCTTGTCATCACAATTCTCCATGCACTTGTCAGCACAATGCTCCCTGACCCTTGTCATCACAATGCTCCAAGCCATTGTCATCACAATGCTCCATTACATTTGTCATCAGAATCCTCCATAACACTTGGCATCACAATGCTCCATGCCATTGTCATCACAATGGGCCATTACATATGTCATCACAATGCTCCCTGACAACTCTCTTCCCAATACTGCATGACCTGGTCATCACAATGCTCCATGCCCTTGTCATCACAATGCGCCATTCCAACTGTCATCACAATAATCCATGAAACTTATTAGACCAATGCTCCATGCCCTTGTCATCACAATGCTCCATGCACTTGTTATCACAATTTTCCAAGACCCCTGTAATCAGAATTCTCCATGCTCCTTTTCATCAGAATGATCCATGAGATTTGTAATCACAAGGCTCCATGGTTTTCTCATCACAATGCTCCAGGACCTTGTCATCACAATGCTTCACGACATTTTCATGAAAATACTCAATGGCCATTGTCATCATAATGCACCAAGCCCTAGTCATCACAATGTTCCATTATATTTGTCATCACAATCCTCCATTATAATTGGCATCACAATGCTCCCTGCCATTGTCATCGCAATGGACCATGACATATGTCATCAGAATGCTCCCTGACACATGTATTCACAGTACTCCATTCCCTTGTCTTCAAAATGCTCCATGCCCTTGTCATCACAATGAACCATGCCAACTGTCATCACAATAATCTATGACAATTGTCAGACCAATGCTCCATGCCCCTGTCATCACAATGCTCCATGCCCTTGTCCTCACAATGCTTCATGACCCCTGTCATCACAAAGCTCCGTGACTCCAGTCATCACAATGCTTCATAACGTTTGTCATCACAACGGTCCATGCCCGCATCATCACAAGGCTCTGTGACCTTTGAAACCACAATGCTCCATGAACTTTTCATCACAATTCTCCGTGACCCTTGTCATGACAATGCTCCATGCGTTTTTCAGAACAATGCTCCATGACCCTTGTCATCACAATGTGCAATGCACTTTTCATCACAATGATCCACAACCTTGTCATCGCTATGCTCCATAAACCTTGTAATCACAATGCTCCATGCACTTCTCATCCAAATGATCTCTCACATGAGATATCACAATGTTCCATCACTACTCATCACAATCCTCCCTCACCCATGTTATCACAATGATCCATGACCCCTGTCATCACAATGCTACATCCCATTAATAGCACAATGTTCCATGACCCCTGACATCACAATGATCCATAACCCCTATCATCAAAATGCTCCATGACCCTTTTCATTCCAAAGCTCCAAGACCCCTGGCATCACAATGTTCTATAACCACTGCCATCAAAATGTTCCATTACACTTTTCATCAAATTGCTGCATGACCCGGTCATCAAAATGCTCCCTGCCCTTCTCATCACAATGCACCACACCCTTGTCATCAAAATGCTCCATGACCTTTGTCATCACAAAGCTCCATGACCCTTGGCATCACAATGCTCCATGTCATTGTCATCACAATGCTCCATGAACTCTCTCATGACATTGCTCCATGACATGTCATCACAAAGCTCCATGACACTTGTCATCACAATGCTCGATGCCCGTCTCATCACAATTCTCCATGCCCTTGTCATTACAATCCTCCATGACCCATGTATAACAGTGTTCCGTGCCCTTGTCATCACAATTCTCCATGCCCACCCTCATCACAATTATCCATGAAACTTTTCAGACCAATGCTCAATGCCCTTCTCATCACAATGCTCCATTTCCTCTGTCATAACAATGCTCCATGACCCGTGCCATCACAATGTTCCATGGCCTTGTCATCACAAGGCTCCATGACCCTTGTCATCACAATGCTCCAAGACCCCATTAATCACAATGCTCCATGCCCTTGTCTTCAAAAGCTCCATAACACATGCCATCAGAATATTCCATGGCCTTCTCATCACAATGCTCCATGCCCTTGTCATCACAATGCTCCAAGACCTTTGTAAACACAATGCTCCATGCCCCTTTTCATCTCAATGCTCCATGAACCCTGCCATCACAATGCACCATGCCCATCATCATAATGCTTCAGGCTATTGTCATCACAATGAAATCAATATTCTCCATGACCAC